>NC_133345.1:36866952-37119452 GCF_030506205.2 Paramisgurnus dabryanus | reverse complement strand
TTGACAGAAATGCAATATGATTTACCTAATTATATTATCAGTGGTGCATAAAGACGTTACATAATGAACTGTATTGTTTTAATACCTTAGAAAAATACATTTTTTCCCTACACCGCGGGTCCACATGGAAGTCGCCGTCATGTTTCAGCATGTTCTTTGTCCTAAACTGACAAACTGTTTTATATAGCGCATTTCGTCCCTACATTGTCTCAGATGATGACATGTTTGTCCTGTGATGTTTTAAAATTAAGGGGTGAGCTGTTGGTTGCAATTCAAAATCTGACCAATAGATGCCGCTAAAATTTACACACACCTTTAATGCTTGGATAATGCATGTGTCTCCGCTTAAAAATAAAGGCTAGTGTGGTGGCTGCTACAGTAAAGGGGACATTTCACAAGACTTTTAAAAGATGTCAAATACATTTTTGGTGTCCCCAGAGTACGTATGTAAAGTTTTAGCTCAAAATACCCCACAGATAATTTATTATAGCACATTAACATTGCCACGTTGTAGGTGTGAGCAAAAATGTGCCGTTTTGGGTGTCTCCTATAAAATGCAAATGAGTTGATGTCTGCACTAAAATGGCAGTGTCGTTGATGGATAGTGCAGATTAAGGGGCGTTATTATCCCCTTCTGACATCACAAGGGGAGCCAAATTTCAATGACGTATATTTTCACATGCTTGCAGAGAATGGTTTACTAAAACTAAGTTACTGGGTTGATCTTTTTCACGTTTTCTAGGTTGATAGATGTACTGGGGACCTAATTATAGCACTTAAATGCGGAAAAAGTCAGATTTTCATGATATGTCCCCTTTAAACAATGATTTTTGGAATGACTTGTTTTGGTCAAATTGTTTCAGTCAAATAACATTGGTTAATCAAAACGTTGTTATTCACAATAGTTTTCATCTAAATTTAGAAGAGAACACAAAGGCTTTATGCTAAACTATAATGGAAACCAGACTACAAACTCTTTATTTCTGGGCAACTTCAAAACTTTTTTGTAGTCCGGACTTTAGGATATTCTTCAAAGAAATCAACTATCAAAGTAAATCCACCATAAATGCAGCATAGGAAAACCACTAGAGCAAAAAAGCATGACAACTAGCCCCGATCTACACCATCAATTTTTCATTGATTTGCTTCTATTGTTACCTCATTTAAAAAGATGCTTTGGATAACATGACCTCACAACAAATAAAATCGGTTTGATGTTTAATATCATTTATTTATTAATTTCAAATCAAAGCATGGATCATTGTTGAAAAACACCAACACACTTCAGCACCTCCCTCGCCCTTCCTATATCTGAAAGATCATCTGGATGATTACCGCATCAGTGATATGATTAATGGTGATTTGCATCTATCCAATATTCAACAGCAGATTTCAGAGCTGTGCTCCGTAGCTTACTTATCAGGCATGTAGTGCTACTTCCATGGCTGCTCAAGGCAATATGTCCCATGCTAAGGTTGTATTTGCAATTATCCTTGATCCTTTTGGGATCCACTGCATTGGGAGCCTCTATGGCATTCACCATAGCAACACTCTGTCCTTTATGATGGTGATAATTAGGTCTACCTTATGAACTTTGCCATATTGTATATGAAAAATGAAAAAACAAACTCTATTTCTGCCAATAGAAATGAGGAGACTGAGCATCTACAGTTCCTATTGCTATACATTGTAAAAAAATTGCTGCCTTCATTTTTTTTAAGTTTAAACAAATTGGCTGTGCACATCATTTTGGCACATCAAAGAGCCCATTTGTGACCATGCTTTTGAAATGCAGGGTAAAGTCTCAAATCTAATTACTGAGCATCAAAGGTTGATTGCATTCATTGATTTCACTTTAATTTAATATTTAACATGAAGGTCACTATTAAAGGTACCAAAGATATGAAACGCAATAAATCCATTTGTACTAAGTTTGGTAAAAACGTGTTTTCTATACCAAGAAAATGACAAGATGAAAAACACTATTTTCTGTTATAAAATTTCACATAGCATTTTTAGGTTATAATAACATCCATAATTTGATTTTCAAAGATTTATTATAAAAACTGATTTTTTATATATTTTTTTTTTTTCACAAAATGCAATAAATCTATTGAATCAATATATAAATGTTTATTCATCTTTGCCATGTTATATTAATTTAGTTGACTAGTGGTATAAACTGATAAAAAACATGAATGGCATTAATCAAAACATTTACTTTGTCATATTAAGAACACTGTCATTGCTGCTGTCATCCATAGGACGTCGTCGCTGAACTTTTTTGACAGCGATCAGCTATAAAATGTTTTGGTCCTGCTCGATTTTCCTTGGCTTCGAGTAAAATACTGGAGTCAGTGTGTTAGCATGACAGAAGATACTTTCGGGAGAACAAACAACAGCTGATATTTTTCCGTCTCAAGATGCCTCTCATGCAAATTATTAGATTTTGATGGCTTGTTTCTTTCCCGTCACAGAAAACCACCACAGGTTTAGCAATGCCATCAAAGTATTATTTTGTTTTTGTTTGTTTGTTGATCACGAAGTACAAAGTAGATGCCAAGTTCAACGCGCTGCCATTGTGCGCTGTGATTTGTTGAGTGGATTTATTGCATTCTGTAAAAAAGGAGGACTGGTGTTTATTGCGTTTAGGAAAAAAAAGAGAGAAAAGATGACAGAATAACACGGCGGATATTGGATTTTGCATAAAATTAATTATTGATTTTGGCGGTAACTCATTTTTTTTTAAATTCCGTTTATCACGTTTTGGAACCAAACTCTTCATATATTTGCACAGACTGTTTTATTTTAATATTTTATATAGAAAAGAGACTGCTTAACATTTCTCTTTGGTGTTAATGCAGTGCAATTTTGATTTTAATCCATACCATAGGGTGAATATAACACAAAGGCTGAGTTATTCATTTGAAACATCTCTCCGGGTAACTCTCCTGCTGGATGGTGAAGTGTTGTGACTTTGCTTTCTAAGTGCTGCCCTCCAGATTCGCCTCAGGCACCAAACAATCAATTTTAACCCCAGGAAGTGGCCGGAATTACGATTCACTCCAAAATAACAGCAAGTATAGCACATGCCCGAGGAACTAAACAATTTGCCAGCGTGACATCCAAGCCCAAGACAAAACATGGCGTCCTGTATACTATTTGAACGAAGATCTCAGCATAGATTATGAGATTGTAGTAGCATTGTTCTGCACGTTGCTAATTCTCCAGACCACTGAGATGTGCCCTGCTTAGTCAGTCAATTCACCAGCGGCTATTAACCCCCAGCTGTTCATATGCCATTAGATAACCATCATCTTAATAGATGTAAACAAATCTGCCAAGCTCTTCGTTTCAGGAAGGTGCTGCAATTTATTGAGCTCGGATTCAATGACATTCCGAGTGACTCATTTCAGCTAGAAAACAATTTATCGCATCTCACTTGGCAAAGACCTTGAACATATTCAGTCACACACAGGATTTAAATCATGTTTGTTATCTTGTGCAAACTTAAAGATTGATAGATCGTGTTTTTACTTTTTCAAATAATTTTTAGCTACATAAATTGATTGCAGCCATTATGTCTCAAAATAATGCATTTTTAACTTTCAATAAATTTGCATGATCACCGTGTTATCCAAACTCATTCTATCCAACTTGATTCTTTCTTTATAAAATCCATCACCTAAAGTCACATCGATCAACTAACAATAGCATTCTGTTATTCACATCTACGGTTAACCATACGCCATGGTGCGGTTTCAAAGTGAGCGAGTTATATCTTTTCCTAGGTGGCGGTTTGTGGAGTCCACAGAGGACGGGGGCGATGAGCAGAAAAGTGCTAATCTCGGCCATGTTTCATTTCACATGTTGCTATGAATAATTCAGCAGTGGATTACTCCATCACTCTCACGGTCTCCCTGCCTGCAACTCTCCTCTCATTAAAAACCTCATAACATCAGAGTCTGTGACTCCAAACCTCTGCGACACGCAGCCCTGTCGAGCCACACGTCTCGATGCATGGATACGTTGCCCGAGGCTACGAAGTAAACATATAGTATCTATAACATGGCAAAGCTTGAACATGCGTATCTCCTGAAAAATTTTCTGGAAATGACCTGATTAGATGTAATGCGGTGCATTATGTCTGCAAACACAGTCTATCCTAGTTCTGTATTAGATTGGATCAAGGGTCCACATGTTTTCCTTTTTCCTTAGATTTATACATAAAAGTCCTATTTGTCTAAGATGGACCCCTCTATCAAGTGATTTCCATGTGCATCAAATATTCATTACATGCATATGAAGCACAAGGTTGTTTTATCACTGTGGGGAATTTCTGTGAATGGGAAAGGACGACTATAATCGGCAACCGGAGACTCCTGTGGGTGCCAGGGATCGAAGGTCAAATCATTCTTAAACTGTCAGACGAAAACTTTAATAAAAAGGATTTGTACCCAACTAATTTCAATGTATTTCTACACTGTCAAAAGTAAAGGTACAAAGCACTGGGGCACTACCCTTTAAAAAAGGTCCTAATGTGTACCATTTAGGTACAAATATGTATCTTTGAACTGCCAATATGTACCTTTGAAGTAATAATATGCACTTTTTGGGTACAAAAGTGTACCTTTTTGAAAGGGTACTGTCCTAGTGACAACTTTTGTACCTTTATTTCTGAGAGTGTATACAGTAGAGCTTTAGCTAACTGTTAAAAGGTGCATATGGGTCAGTGACAAAAAAGGTTTGGCGAGATGAGAAATTCAAAAATCCATTAAAAAAACTTGTTTTAAAAGCATGCATCAGGTTTATTTCAATGCACATATTGTATTTATGTTGATTTTATGCAATAAAAAATTACATTTGCACCATTTTTATGAAAGTTGAGACTGAATGGACCTGAAAATGTCAAATGGTATAACCGCCAATTGTGCCAAAGAATGAGAAATATTAAATATTTTATCCACCTTGATGGCATTTAAGCATAATCATCTTCCAAAAAAAATATATTTTTTATTTATTAGTTATTTCTAAATGTAAATTTTATTGCGTTTTTGTAATATTTGTCCTGACATATGCTGAAAACAGCTCTGTTTTCTACACAATCTTTGACAAATGATGTTAAAATGTATGTAAAAAAAATTTACATAATAAACATATTACCCTAAACTCGATGATTATATTTTACTCCACATTTTTTATGAATATATTTATATTTTTATTTGAAAAAATACTAGTTACACCAATTGACACAGACCGGTTACACCACATTGACATTTTTGCAATTATCCCTCAAATATTCTTTCAAAATGAAATAAAAACAGAAACAAAGTTTTGGTCCTCAAAAAAGAGAATGTATGCAAGCAATCTGCAAATTTATTTGGAAATTTTACCCTTTTACATTTAATTGAACCATACGGACACAAAATAATTAACGCCACGTCATTGACCCGTATGCATATTAAATGTAAATAATATAAAATATAAAGACCATTCTATAATTTTATCTTGATATCTTTAATATTGACTGAGCAAGGTCATGTCAAAGATTGAAATCAATGATTCCATTTAATTATGAATCTTTAGCATGGATTTCACATATAATTAGGTCTTTACATTTGCTTTTATGCATTTAGCAGATGCTTTAGTCCAAATCGTACAGTATACATTTGATCAGTATGTGTGTGTTTCCTAGAATTAATCCTATGACCTTTTGCGCTGCTAACGCAATGCTAAACCAATTGAGCTACAAGTATATTACTCACAATAAGGTGGAAGACATGAAGGCTAATGCATATTTCTGTTGCATCATTTAATCATAATTATCCCCAAAAGAACTTTCAGTACAATTCCCAACAGCATTATTGTCAAGAATTTGCAAGGGCAGAACTCACATTGGGCAAAGATGTGCATGGGATGTGAAACTCACTCTGAACATGACAAACTTGACAGGCAGTAGTGGTTCTGGGCGAGAGGTTTTCCACTAGATTACCCTTCACGTATGCCACTGGTATGACAGCAGCGTCGACTCTGCACCTTCCACAGATGCTCCACATATGCTACCAACACTAAAGCCCCTTCGCTATAAAAGCCATAGTTTTTGACAGCCTGTGCATGGGCAACATGCGTGTTCATGATCTTGTGAGGTGTAAATTCAAAAAGAAAGTGGGGTAATTTGAGGGGTTGCAGGGCGAACCTGGTCATGAGTACAGTATGAATTTAATCATAGGTGTAGTATACTTAAATCTAGCCTATCAAAAGACTACAAAAAAGTGACAATGTTTGAGATTGAGCTATAATGCACCCTTTTGAACATGGTTCCCACACCTTAGTTTGCTTCAAATTCAAGGACCTTTCAAGGACTTTCCAGATCCAATACCCTCAAATTCAAGGACTTAATGTGGGGACACATTTCAAGTGAGAGCATGGTTACATTGTGTTACCTTTTAAGATACATTGTTACAGTTCCCTTTCGAGGGAACTCGGACTGCGTCACTGCGGTGACACTTTGGGGACGCCTCCAGGGGTAAGTGCGTCTGAATGTGTATATCAAATTCAACCAATGGTGAGGCTTAACGACAAAGAGAGGGTGACGCGAGAGCCAGGAAGTATATCGCTATCTGAAATATTGCCAAAGATGGCATTACAGGGACACAGGAAGTATGGCAAGGGAGACGCAGCGCATCGTTCCCTTCTCATGGAACAACAGTTACATACGTAACCCGAGACGTTTTCATGTGTCAAACACAACTACGCAAAAAGCATTTTGGTATGAATCAACATTTGCATACAGAAGATATAAGCATTTAAAGTGAACAGTTTAGCACGTGTGCTTAAAAAGTCTAGAATTTTTATGATATTATCCTACACTACACAGGGAATAATATGGATTTTTTTTTCCAGAAAACTTCTTGCATAAAATAGGTTCAAGCACTTTCAATGCCCTGTATCTATGTATGTATATTTTCAAAAACTTCCCAGGGACTTGAATTTTTTTCCCCAGATTCCCAATTTTTAAGGATTTCAAGGACCCGTGGGAACCCTGATTGAAAAAAAGAGTTCAGCACAAAACGAAAATTCTCTAATTTACTCAAAAATAATATTTTATAAAAATGATTCGAGATTGCATGTAGGAATAGTAAGTAAATGATGTACCTCAGCCATTCTGCGTGCATGTAATCCTCACTGACCCTTTTTAAGTCCCTTCAAAGCTAAACTTTCACTTTAACCTTTTATTCTATTCTTTTCCATTCACAGACATTGAGGACTTGAGTGAACAGACCTGTTTGTACTTGCTTAAGGCCTCGTGTAGCGTGAACTTATTTGGCTCAAGGGCAGAGGTTTTGAAAGAGTTGAGAGATTTAAACAGAATATCAGCCTGGTGGCCAAAGCCGGTTAGAGTAGCCAAGGTCCAAGCCCACCGTCTAGGCATGCACAAGCCCTCACACACACACACACACACCGGTGGAGTCAGCCAATTTCACATCGACTGAATTACAGGGGAATGGACACGGTTTCAGTCAGGCTGGTGCACGAGGTGATTAGCTCTGAGGAATAACACGGCTTTCGGCACCGTCTCGCATACACACACGCTGTCTGTCTTTCACGCAAACTCGCACACTTCTAATGACATTTTCGCTTGTACCTGACCCTGCTCTTATTCCTTTTTTTTTTTGGCATATCCACACTCGACCGTGTTTCTGCTCGCTTGCCCTCTTACAGGCAGCTTAGTGTGAAATTGGGGAAATGCCACCTCTGTCTCAGTTACTTGTTCTATAGCAAACGTGTGATTGCGTGCAGGTCTGCGGCTTGAACAGACGGTGAGCAGAACAAGCTTACATGCTCGCATCAACGGTGTAACATGAAATGCCTTGCCGCTATCCATAAAATCTTCCCCAAATGTGTGGACATTTTAAAGAATGGAAGTAAAAAAATATTTTATCTGGCATTTAATTTGATGGAGTCTGATTAATGTAAATGTTTTTCTGGATGATTTATTTTGGTGTCTTGTTGTGTGTTATTCTAAGTGTGCATGTTATCTTCTAAAGTACGTTTTATCTTTGTACAACTTTGGTCCATTTTCATGTTTTTGTATGTGCTATATAAATAAAAGTTGAGTTGTGTTAAAGCATTTTCCAACCAGTGGTGAGGTTCTGAAAATGTAGAATAGATACATGGAAAGAAATCATATATATCAGAACTTTATTCTCTCCTGGCAGGGGTGTCAACTCAAATCTGGTCCACCTGCGAGAGCTTACAAATTATTTTATTGTTATAATTAGGTTTTGTTTTTTACAGAGTATTTCCTGCATTGATTTTTTTTGCAGCCGCCAGAATTATTGACTCATTTGACTTGATTAATTTTAATAAGCGATTGCAACTACTATACTGATTTGTACTTCACTGAACTCATGGAGACGTCTGTCAAAGCAAAGTAGAAAAAAGAAAAAAAATCACAGCTTTTTTGCAAAGAGGGCAAGAAATGATGGCAGTAAGAATGACAAGTATCTGTGTCTGATAAATGCATGGCCTATATACATTATAAGTATATTTCCTCTCATTTTATTGCCTGCACAATGAAGGATAACAGAGAATTCGGAAAGTGTGCTCACATACAACATGGTTTTTGTTACCTGTAGAATGGTTGCACACTTAAATATATTTTTTCATTGTTTGTTTTGGACTTCTGTTTGGTGTTAATAAAAACTTACTAGCCAGTTTGGCCGGTGATGCATGAGGCATTGCATGCAAGATACATCAAGCTCCGTTCTCAGTCATTTATCCCTCTGGCAGTACTTCCTACATTTCCCATAAACACTGTGCCATAATGCTACGTGATGATGTTTAATATGCCAATTGGCTGCGCGCAGTTTGCAGCAAAACCAGCGCGAGAAACCATGGAAACGAACAGAGCGCGTCCACCAAAACACAAGGAAGAAGTAGAACGAACAGGCAAAGCAGGGAGGATAGACAAAAGACAGGGGATGTCGCCACACCCCTTTACTGGGGCATGTGCTCCAGTGTAAATCTTTCGTGCCCAGGTGTAAATCTCAAGTTTAAATTTAAGCAGTTAACTAGTTTATTCCTTTACAAAGATAATAGCAAAAACAGATCTATATGCAATGTAGTTACCCAATTTACGCTTGTAACGAAGCAGTCGCACTGACGCGTGCACGCATGCATCCATGTCCACGCGCTTCTTTGCGTTCATCCGCGCGCGCAACTGCATCCAAAAGGGGACGCAACGCGAATGAGTAATTATGAAAATATGACGAAGTAAGTTTCTAAATAATAAGGATAATCTTATTTTGACTGGATCATTATTGGCTTCTGTAGATGGACATCAGAAATGTTTTTTGCCAAGCAGGGAAAGGGCAGCAGAAAGGAGAGATGATGAGTTTAAGGGAGGTAAGACAAACTACATCCTCACCCTGTCATGTCTCAAACATTAGAGGAAAAATCTCAGGAAAACATTTTGTCAAGTCTATAGGATTGCATTGTTGCATTCAGTGGCACTCATAATTTCTCTTATTTTCACCTGAAAAAATTTGGCTAGTGGAAATGCTGATTGGCTGGTTACTTTAGAAAGTTACCAGCCACTTTGGCTGGTGGTCAAAAAAGTTAATTTAGAACCCTGAACAGTAATGTAATCAACCACATCACCAAAGAGCGCTTGTGTTGAATCTGTTTACAACAAAGATGGCTGCTGCTGCTGCTGGAGAATTAAGATGTGAAGATTCTGCCATCGAGTCTGTTCTAGAAAGTATCGACAGTGCATAGATTTTAAAAGAGGAACCGAGAAATGCGATCAAGGCATTTGTTGATTGAAAAAGATGTTGGTAACACTTTATTTTACGACCCGCAAAGTACCGCGTAATTAAACCTAATTTACAGCGTACCTATTTGTAAAACAGGGTACCTCTACAGTATGTACTTGTAGGTATAAGGGAATAATATTTTAAGTTTGGGGTAATAAGGGGGTAAGAATATGAAGAATCAGGGGCGTAACTATCGGTAAGCAGGGTAAGCGTTGCTTACGGGCCCGGACCAATCAGGGGCCCGCCCGACTGGAAGAATTTGATTGACAGTCGGCGGGCCCTATCACATATTCGTTGCTATCTGCTGTTCCCAGGCTTTCTCACGGGTTTTCAATAGGCAGCCAGATGACGTCAAAGTTCCGTGAGAGCGATTTAAAAGCAAACTCCTCC
The DNA here is from genome assembly GCF_030506205.2 of Paramisgurnus dabryanus. Taxonomy (NCBI): domain Eukaryota; kingdom Metazoa; phylum Chordata; class Actinopteri; order Cypriniformes; family Cobitidae; genus Paramisgurnus; species Paramisgurnus dabryanus. The sequence goes on along the minus strand of NC_133345.1, from coordinate 37,109,244 downwards.
GTATGGTTTCGCGAATCACTCTCGCGGTAGTTTGACGTAACCCGGCTATCAATTCTTGAGGCGCATGAAGTCGAACAAGCCATCGCCCAATGAAATCACCGCTAGCGATAGAGCCCAACCAATCACAGCCCAGAGTTTCTGTGCACGTTTGAAATTCGGCTGGTTTGTATCTTTTTGTTTCTTAGCACAAACAAGAAACGATAACGCTTTAAATACCCAAACACTACACCAGACACCTAAAGCAAAGCACAAAGTGCAGCAGTAAGTAAACAAAGATTTTGAACAGTATGGATCGATCCTGCGTATGTAATGATTGAGCTGTGTTTTGTCTGAAGTTAAGAGCTGCTGTGTGCATCATGCCATCCAGAACTGAAGCCCGGAAAATGCCTCTACAAATTATAATGTGTTTATAATGTAACGCTATAGCCTATAATGTAAGTGAGCATCTTTTATATGTATTTAGACCTAGGTGTATGTGTGTGTAGTCATAGCAATGAGTAACAAAATGTTAATAGTGTGCTGTCACCAGCAGTGTTTTTTCATATGTTATGGTGCACTGTCACCGATGTTATGTTTTTGTTGTGGTGCGCGTAGGCTATTTCTGATTTTATCAGTCATCTCATGTCTCTATGATCCTGTCCTGTCCCATTCATTGCCTGCTTGTGGACATTGCGTCATCCCGTGCTGTAGTAAAGGGCCTGCCTTGATAATCCTGCTTAGGGGCCCGGTGTTGGCTCGTTACGCTACTGTGAAGAATTATAAATTATGTATACTCTAAGTATTTTATAACTACAGGGTAACTACTGTAATATTATGTAGTATGTATGACTTAGTCAAGTCTATGGGAAATTGGAAATTATGTTTTATTTTTTTTTATGATTTTATTGTGAATTTTTCATATCGACAACTGAATGTTGTATAGTCGATGTCTATAGCACATCGGCAAATAAATATAACAGCACATCACTTTTATTTTAGTAGCCTATATTACTTGCTTTTAATAACAAAAGTCCGGCTTTTTTTAAGGTTAGTACAATAAAAATAGCAACTTCCCTATTTACCAGGAAACTCTTACATTTACGGACATATGAAGAGGTGCTTTGCAATTTATTTACTTTTATTTTAAATGACACAATGACCACAAAGCAGCACACTATTTGTTTATTTTTAATAGGTGTTATCATTGGTAGAATAAAACTTTGCAACATGTGTAAACACAAGTATTTTAGCCAAATATAATTTATGCAATGGCAAACCAGAATGAAACAACAGCAGATATCAGCTCCCGCTAAAGCAAAAGACGACTACATGCGTAGGCTACTGCGCAGGTGTAGAGCGCGCGGCCGTCTGCAGGAGGTTTGCTGGAACGCGATCCTGAGGTGAAATTTCTTTAAGAGGTTTTTCTACACTGTGGAGTACGGCTGCGAGTGATGTCAGCAGGATCCGCATGCTGGATAAGGTAACTGGTTTTGTTAATCCATGACTATAACGCATTTCAAACAATGTTTTTTCAAGAAAGTTGCCAGCTAACAGTAGCAGCAGGTTAGCTAGCACATAAATTAGCCTAAAGTTAATAACTGGCTCAGAAAACTCCGTTTTTTGGCAAGGCACAGTGAAGAAACATTTACTCAAGGCTTTCATTTATGTTTTTTTATATGTAATGCAGAACAGCATCTGTGAGACGACATCAACTCAACATCCGAGTGGACAAGAACACCAACAGAGGAAGCCAAGCCGCAAAAACAACGAAAAATTTTCATGACTTTTTATTTTAAATAAAAGTTATGTGATAATAAACATTAAGTGTTGGCTTAATTATAGTGTTTTAAAGATGTTTTGTAATTAGTTGTTTTAAAATAAAAATAACAATATTCTGTATGTTTATGGTATTTACCCTATAACATTTATAACAAGAGATGAACAAAGCACCACTTTAGTTTACAGCCCGCAAATATGTGAGTTACCTGGTACATACACAGAACAATCGGGGAATAAGCCCCACTTTAGTTTACAGCCCGCAAATATAAGAGTTACCTGGTACATACACAGAACAATCGGGGAATAAGCCCCACTTTAATTTACAGCCCGCAAATATAAGAGTTACCTGGTAACTCCTGTATACATATACAGATCAAAGAGGTACAAGTTGCTATTATTTTTATTGTGCTGTTATATTTTATTTGCCGACGTGGCTTGTAGACATCAACTGTAGGCTATACAAAACACTTCATCAGGTAAGTAGCAAATATGAAAAAAAAAACAAATTACACATAGACCATATTACCCATAGACATAAGTCATACATACCACGTAATATTACAATAGGTACCCTGTAGTTATGAAATACTTAGAGAATAATTTTCCATATATTCTTACCCCCTTATTACCCCAAACTTAAAATATTGTTCCCTTATAACTACAAGTACGTACTGTAGAGGTACTCTGTTGTTACAAATAGGTACGCTGTAAATTCGGTTTAATTACGCGGTACGTTGCGGGTCGTAAAATAAAGTGTTACCAAGATGTTTTTGCCATTTTTGCCAAAGATGGGACACAATGAAAATGGGCAATGCGGTGTGCACGAACAGTGTGGATATAACTAGCGGTCATTAGCAGCTCATTTTCGGAAGCCTGTGGATGAAGTTCATCTAACTTACAAATGGAAACAGATAGTCTGACTGTATGACTTCGTAAATAACTCACAACATTTTTTGTCCTGGTTTGGTTGAAACACGCCCCATAATCACATCAATGGAGCGGTATTAGACTCAAAATCTGACTAGAATTAAGTATGATAACGTCAGGCTAGGTAATTTATACAAACTGTATTACATACATACAAACATTAGCTTCCTCGACATCTTACTTATCCGTGTGCCACAATTCCCATTTTTCCCTGTGTAATTTCCATGAAAAGCTTCCAAAAATGCCACAATTCCCATATATTGGAAAGTTTTCAAAATTACCAGAATTTTGCAATCCTAGCAAATTAAAGGTTACCAAAATTTAAAATGTTATCATCATTTACACTTCTAAAAATAGAGGTGCTAGAAAGAAAGGGTTTTAGTTTCCCAAAAAACGTTTTGACCAATTTCTTATTTTTTATAGTCTGAAGAGTCTTTGGCAGCTACAAATAACCTATTGTGCAATAGAACGGTTTTGTGGATTTTTAAGGTTCTTTATGGCACCATACATTCCGACAAACATTTTTTGTATACAAAAGCATTAAAAGGCCCCATTGACTTCCATAGTAAGAAAAAAAGAATACTATGGAAGTCAATGGGGTCTCTGATCGGTTGGATACAAGCATTTCTCAAAATTGCGCAAATTGAGCATTGCCGCGGGAAACACGCAAATTAAAAAATTTGAACTTTGGCGAAAAAACATGCCGCGTTAACCAATCAGGAGCTTGCTCTAGTAGTGACGTGATTACATGAAGTGAGCGGAGTCGCAGAAGCCCTTCCCATGACTCAAATTTCCGCGGGAATGTCTCGATGACTAGAATAAAGCGAGTAAACTCAAAATGTTCAAGCTGCAAACTAGACGCGGTAAATGCTAATGTGACGCCTTAAAAGTGGCTGGTGTGAGCCCACAGTAAGGAACCTTTACTTTTATAAGTATACAAAGATTCAAAACCCTCTAAATGCGTCTGAAATAATTTTGGACTCAACGGATTCTGCCAACAAAGCAGTATTTCTAAAAGACCTGAGGTCGGGATTAAGTGGAATTAAAGCAAAGTATTAAATAAATGTACAGTACGTGCCAAGAGCATTCGGTTAAAATTATCATCTCATTTTAGACAGAGGCCGGTTAGAGGCTTTTGCATCTGAGCTCCTCAAATACACCCTTGTGTCATTCCAACCAAATTACTTTTTAAAATGACTTAAACATGCACATGCATGCACAAAAACAAAAGTTTATCATATAGCTTCAAAAAGCTTGAAATAAAACGTAATGTAAAACATCTTGTGTTCTTCGCAATAACAACATGAGGGTGACTAAACTATGACAGATTTTTCATTTTCCCATGAACTATTCCAATGAAGTTTCCAGAGCCAGACTGATGCAATCATTAAGCACTGATCTATGTTGAGTCAGATTTGGGCGATATTTTTATCGAGACAGCTCGTCGTCTCAGTTCCCATCTCTAAGCAACACCTTACAGACCGGTTCCATCTGCCCGCAGATTTCCATTCCACCCTCAAGTGCTATGATAACAGAGGGCTTTCCGAGCAGCCTGAAATTCTGAATCCGCTCCCTTTCAAGCTACTGCAATTTCTCACTTGTAACTTATTTGAAACAAGCTTCAAGTGTTCCCAAGGTATTTCCTCCGCGTAATGAGATTCAGGCTTATTTTCGACATCAAGAGAATCGCATCAGCACGAACGCTCAACACAATTTAGTGACACAGGGGGTGAATGCTCAGTACGACATGCTGTTAAACCTCACAATGTCTCACTGCTCTCTGGGGCCGGTCTAAAGTGGAACTAAATAACGGATCCGTTCGAAGCAGACCTGATCCTCTGTTATAACAGCTGGTTCTTCACAAGCGGCCTGTGGTCATTACCTTATTCTTTTTATCCAAATTAGTGTGACGGGTGCTCGTTCTCAATAAGATAAAGAGAACTACACGGCCCAAGGCAACCACACCTAGTAATAGAGATGAATAACGAAACCGCTCGACAAATTCATACTATGCATGATTCTGTCTTCATTACCCTGTCAAGATGACCACACAAACTCAGAAATGGCCAAACAGATGGCCAGTATTAATTAAACTAATTTGACAGTTTAATAATAATAATAATAATTCAACATTTTAATGACTGGAAACTTTGAGAAATGCAGCTAGGCCAAGTCATTTTGACCTTGAGCTAATACTCACGAGTAAAGAATTTACATACGACCGGGTTTGTGGGCACGTATACACACATCACAACAGTCTAGCCAGGTGCGAAAAGGACACAGAGTCGAGCAAATTCAAATATGGGATTACTTATTTGACAAGCCACACTTGAGTAATGTGTGGCCAGTGAGATATATTGTTTCCTTTTGGCAGAAGTGCATACAGTTTCTTTTATTAAAAGCAGAAGGGTCAAGGGAAAATATAGCGAGGTTCTTTCATTTGTTATATCTTTGAATTCATGATTTCATAAAAAATACACAAGGTTGCTTGGTTATTTTTAAGACATTGTTTGGTCAAAAAAGTACAAACCCAAGATTGGGTTTTTTCCACCCAAAATCCTGGGATTTTTAATCCATCATTGGGTCAACTATAAACATTTTCTTAGTTGAAAATATCCCAACATAATGGGTGATTCTCACAAAATCCAGATTTAGAAGGTATCAATCATCAGAATTTTTAACTCTTTCCATGCCATTGATTAAATAACTTGTCAGTTAAGAGAAAACGCTTCCCTGCCAATGACGAGAATTTCCGGCTTTCCGCATTACCGCTATTATCCACCAACCCAGATGTAAACAGACCCTTTTCTGTTTCCCGGCGGCGGAGTGATATATCAGCGAGCAATGAGTCTTCCAAGAGAAGTCAATGGAATTTTACAAAATACCAAATAAAACACGACAGAAACTGTATTTCGCTACACAACTTGTTTTTAATCATCAACGAACACCACGAACCACTCGGTGAGTAGTACGGTTTTGAAAATGAACGTTAAGTGTTGTTTTAATGACATGTTTGTGTATGGTCATTGACTTCCATTCTGAAGCAGTCAAGAGACGCTTCTAAACGAGTCAAAAACTCAAGACACGACCCATTGTCAAAATTTCAGTGTCCATCACTGTAGTTCATCCAAAACAAACCAGAAATGAGACTCAAAGTGTTAAATACCGGAATTATCCTTTAAAACGCCCTTGAAGCCATTTTTTTGCACATATAAGATTAAGTTCTGAACTTACTATAACTATTATTTTTAAAGAATTTAAAAAATATTTCCTATAGAATTATTACATTTTATTAGATTATCAAAAATTATCATTACCGCAACATAATATTAGTAGTAAGAACTAAAAAGTTGTCTGGGTACTGTGATGAACAAAATTTCTACTTTTATCTGGAGAGAAAAAATAAGAAATGATTACCTGGTAACCTTCTTAAGTGTCACAGTCAATTATGTCCCTTTAAAAAAAAGTTAGTTCCTTGAGGGCTTAAATAATGATTAAAAATTGTTGCGGAGGATGAGAAAATCGGTCTTGGACACATTTATATTCTTTATTATTGTCTCTACATTTACCAATGATTACCAAATACCACATGTTTCTTTACTGTAAATGTTTATAGTATAACATGCACTGAAGCTTTTTATCTTTTAGATTTTTTTATTATAAATATTTCCATGTCAAAGAACCCAAATCCAGTCATGGACACATTGCGGTAATGAGAATTTTCCCCTTAAATGTGAAAAACAAAAAAACAAAATTGGATTGTATGATGTCATTTAAAATCATGTGCAATTCTTATTAGCAAATATGCTTCTTATTTTGATACTCTTACTTTGCATTTACTTTTTATCAAAATGTTTCATGACACCTCATAAGTCTAATTTTGCCAGAATCACCCTAATGCACCAAGCTCACTTTAACACCATACACAGATACACTACACCAATATGCTGAATCAATGCTAACCATGGTTAACATCCAATACAAGAATTAATATATGAATGCAATAACCTGTAAACCAACACAGCCTTCATATGTGGGTAAACTGTACATAACCATGTCTGCTAGTTTCCCTCAAAGTCAACATCTCTCTCAAATGGAGGTTTCTATATACGAGATCTGAATTATTTATCATTGATACTTCCATCATCAAATGACCCAAAACTGCTCTGCACATCACCACACTGTTCCATCATTAGATGGAGACAAATGAGAAGAATGAAGAAAATGGGATAATTAAAGAATAAAGGAAAGAATAAAAAAGCAACTGGGACAAGAAATAAAAACGAACGCTAAACGTGAAACAGATCTGGTTGAACAACAAGCTGCTTTGAAATTGTACAGCTTTGTTTTCGGCACTGCTGATTGAAAATCATAAAAAGATGCAAATTGCAGGTATACGTGAGGAGAGCGCTCCGGTGGAGATGTGTGCCGAATACCAGCATTTGGCACTCTGTAAGATCGCGCATTGATGCATTATGACCTTTGATGCATTATGTACTCGAGGGTTCCCCCAGCCAACGCAACTTAAAGTAAAACACAGTTGTTACTAAAATTGCGAGACTTACTTGAAGAGTCATAAGAGGCTGCTTGGAGAGGGATGGACGTCTTCACTGTACGTTTATACAAGACCTTGCTTTAACAGGGAAAACTTTGCCCCGGAGTTAACACTGCATGTCATGTCGCCTCAACACGAACATATTTATGCTTGAAAACGATCTTGTAGATGTTTGTAGACAAGTCACATGTTTTCTACATTTCCAAGAGTCATTTTAAAGCTGTTTGATGGAAATAGTATCCATACAATCCGTCCCTGGTGGGCCTTGGTGGCCGGTCGCATTTACATGAGAGGATAAATAATTTAAAGCTCTTACAGATGGGATGAGATTCTAAAATCTTTTATATAAGTGAATCAACAGCCCAACCTCTGCACAAGTTGCTCTCTGTCCATCTCAAATATATTTCTGCCACTATATTATGAGATATATAAAGCCAATTTATTAGAATATGACAGGAAGTGATGCCGTTTTCATGATCATCCATTTTATTGGTCGTAATTTCTGTAATAAGAAAGATGCATCACATTCATTGGACAGCAAATACAATGCATTCTTTATTCACATGAAAATGTCTACTGGAATAATATTAAACATAAGTTTCTCTTGGCACCTATACAGTATGTTGTGCAGTGTGAAAACTGATGGGAATCCCCGCTAATAAAACCGTTATACTGTATACAGAGAGAGTGTTTTGGGGGTGGGTCAGGTGAAGGGGATAAAATATACCAGCCCATCCTCATGATTTTCATATAAATAGCATACAGTGTGAAAAGTCGTGCAATACATATGACAAATTCCAATTTTGTGTGCATATGATCTGCCAGTCTTTCCCGTTCACTTAATACAGTGCATCTTTTCATGTGGTTATATGTATTGGTTTATTTTTTCTGTATTTTTATCATTGTCGCTTGGGTTTGGGGTTAGAACAACTTTTTGTTACATAAAACGACATCCTAACCCTAATTCTAACCCCAACTCCAAGCGACTATTGTTTTAAAATTAGACAAAAACATGGAGAAACCTATATATTAAATGACATCCTAAAGCAAATCCCAAATCCAAACCCAAGTGACAATGGTTTAAAAAAAAAGTAAAAAAAAAATGGAGAAACTAAAACATAAAATGTCACAAAAAGATGTGTCGTATTAAGTGAAAGGGAAGGACTGGCGTATCATATGCATGCAAAATTGGAATTTGTTGTATGTATTGCACGACTTTTCACACTATCCCATAGCAAAGCAAAATTAAAGATGAGATCTCCTTTATGTCACATTTTCATCTCCTAGATATAAATGAGCACTTATTGAGACCAAAGTGGTTTTCTCATTCTTCTCAAATGTCTCTCCTGAGAATTAAGTCTCACATTGAGCACAGTTCAAGTTCTCTAAATTCTCTCACAGCTGTCTCTTTTCCTGATCTCAACTAAGAGACAAATGAGACATACTGTGCCGCTTTCAAATATGTCTAAATTTGATCTCAGTTATATCTCAGTGAGAAATGTGTCTCGTACTGCTCACTATTTGAGTTCTCTGATTCTCTTACAGTTGTCTCTTTTTAGTGTTTCAGCAAAAAGAAAAAATAGAGTAGTGCAAGCTCTCAAATTAGTCTCAGTATGAGAAATTTTTTTAATATTATAGCTCAATCATATCTCAATTTATCTCAGCGCAAAATTTAAGAAAAGAAATCAATTCAGGCAAATAATTTGAGATGGTTTACATAATGTTCAACTTACAAAATGTGTTGATTTCTGACACAATACAACATACAATTCATTAATTACAATTTTGAGTTCCAAAACGTAACCCATCAAAACACAAGCTATGATGTGCTCAAAAAACACCTTTGTGAACTTTGACATTGTGCTGTTTTGACAGAATACAATTACAATAGAGGCAATTCATCTTGCCACCACACACCCTGACCATGACCCACTGTTGGGGTTAAAACTTTTCAAGTGTGTTTGGGAAATTAGCTGCAAAAACAATGCCAGGCATAGATGTCAAGTCAAAGAAAACAACTTTACCCAATATATGATCCAAGGAAACTACTGTATTAACAGAGGTTTCCAATAGGGGAACAACATGACTGCATGTACCATTTGTTACACTATCATGCAGCAAAGAAAAACCAGCAACTTTGAATTCATGAACAAGGGCCCATTTGCCAAATGAATGTTCTGAGGTAAAGAAGTACTCAATCTGTCCATACTTTCTTTGTCCATCACTAGAAAAAACGACTGTAAAATTGTTTCTTCTATTGCCTTTCCCATAGTGTTTTGATGTGAGATAATTTCTCTTAACTTGTGCCCTGTGAAAGATCCTTACTGTTTTAGAACTGATGCAATGACCAGTATGTCTTTCCAATGTAGACAGTTGAACTGTGTCCAGTTGAAGTTCACTAGATGCTCCATATAGTTTGGTCCTAGACAAATCATTGTTTTCCTGACAGAAACTATCATCTTTAGTCATCCGTGTGTAAAATTCAGCTATGGAATTCCCTGGTTTTATGGTTTGTGAAATAACAGGAATAGACTGCACAAGTTTGACTGCATGGACCATCTGCATAGGTATATTTTGAGTGCCATGTATGAGCCTTAACAAATAGCCATTCTTGTCCTCAAAATGGAAACACGAATGAGTCCATAATGGACCAAGGGCCTTCACACTGTCTGCTAGGTGCACAAGAAGGTGTACATTTGCAGTTTCGTACCGCTCACCATATAAATTAGCCATTTGGGAACAAAAGTTCCACAGTAGTTTCTCTGCATGATCAATCTGTTCAACTGATATGGATTCCATCAACAAAATGAAAATGGCTTCACTTAGAAGAAGGAAGTGCTTGTAGTACAGTGTTGCAAGAACTCCACGGAAAACAACAGGTCCAAAGAAGATCAAAATATCCCGATATTCTGATGCTTTAAAAAACATTCTGTGAGATGTCACTGATCGAGGATATCGAGTGGAGGATGGAGGAGAGATTTCCTGAAATCGCCTGTCAATTTCCTTTGCATTTTTTGCCATGCTGAAGGGCTGACGAGAAAACTCTGGAGAAAACCACAGAACCATCAGAAGGCGCATTACTCCAAGAAGGACTGAGTGCATGTAATCTATGGCAGTGCCTTCGATAAGGTTATAACATTTAAGTTTGCTAAGCCAACAGGGACCCTTCACCCCTTTAACGGGGGTTTTGGTCTCATTTGAGATTTTCATATCCAGGGCAAACTTTTCATTTGTGCGCAGTGGGCCTTTTGGATCTCTATGTTGGTATGGAAATGCATGAACATGTCCCCTTTCCCCTGTCTTTACAGTCTCTCCTGGCTGCTCACATTTATGACATCCAAATTTCCCATTGTATTGCACTGAATTAAGGACTAATGCTTTAGCAGGTAAGTCGCATGTTCCAGCAATGGTGAGCACTTTACACACAAACGGTTCAGATGTCAACTGTGCAGGTTGCACAAGAATTCCATCATCTGAAAGTTTACTCAGTGTGTCACCTAGTGGTCTAAGGAATGTAACCATGGACGGTTTTGAGTCCCCATACCAAAGTCCAGCAAATATCATATTCTCTCTTTTTGTGCGTTCCATGAAACTCAGTTCATTGATGATACAATAAAAAGGCCACACTGAAAACTTGGACGATTTGAAAATAGGTACCCCATCTGTGTTCCAAGTAAGTGAGATGTTTTTAGGGTCACTAAGAGGACCCCCCCCATCTACAAGCTGTTTGTAAATTTCTGCATCATATATATCTTCAATGTTGTTAGGATCAGTCTTATTCCTGCTAAATCTAAAGTTAAGTTTCTCCTGAAAGCCTGGCTTGAGAAACAATGACCTTATTTGAGCATCAATTGGAACCTCTATGAAGGATGAGGATCTTTCTTCTGACACACTGGTCCCACAAGATAGACATTGTAATTGTTCATCTTCTAATGACCCACAACAAGTACTGCAATATTTATGCAATACAATAGGAGATGATGCAGCATGTGAGAAAAAAAAGTCTTTTAACTTCTGTACACTGTTTAAGCAGTCTGTATTCAGACTATCAGGACAAACCAACTTAAAAATTTTAAGCAAATCACTAAGGGCCTTATCAGTTACTTTATGACAGTTTACGTAAGCCATGATGATCAGAAGGCTCTCTGCAACAGTTATTGATGCATTGTCATATAATGGTTTGTGTGCTGTGTCCTTGAAATTTGACTCTTCTGCACAGTACTCACTCAAACCCTCTTCAAATCCCTCATTGAACAAATGTCCATCATCATATGTCCAATCCCCCACATCAGGGGCAGCTTCCTCAAATAATTGAGATGGATCATACTCAGCATTGCTATGTAGTTCAGTTGTTAGGTCATCAGGAGGATCTATGAAGGCTGATCTGGAAGATGGTTCTTCATTGTCTTCGATAGAGTTAACAGTTGAAATAATCTCTTCTGCCATGCTACCTTGTGCTGGTGATAAAATAGAATAAAAATCATTAAGGGTCAAAAAACATCTTGTCACAACACAAAACCTATATCGTCTTAACCTGTATATCACTTTCTTACACTCAGATTATTGTGTCATATTTTAGCAGGATCTGGGGTCTTATTTATAAAATTGTGCGTAGGATCCTTACTAAAAGTGTATGTGCGCCTGAAAGCCAAAAATGGCATGCGCAAAAAAATATTCATACTTGTAATTCTGTGTATGCCAGAACTAGGGATGTCACGAGAACCGAAACCAACATTTTTTTTAAACATGACCGTACCTGCTTTCTCTGGTACCAGAGGTACCGAGGCTGCAATACTCTTCCGGGACTGATGGGGGCAGCATATACGCGCGTGTGTATTTGACGCTCCACAAGAGTTAAAGAAGAGGAAGAACGCCTCTTACGAGCACACGGGAATCTCTCTAAAGTAGTTTGTCACTATCAAACATAGAATTTGGCAAAGCTCTTGAAAGACAGACACCCCGATCTCTTTAAAGAATTCGAGGTAAGTTTTAATTCGCATTAACATTATACACAAACTGTAAAACTTTAATTTTATACTGAAACCCAGACCCTATATTATGTTTGTTTGAGGCAGCTGGCATTAATGCCGTGTAAACAGCCAACTTTATGCTAGATGTTAATGTTTTGTGTAGGTGCATTTGCAACTTTATAAACGATCTATAAATGGGCGATTTAGTCATCCTGTCAGCAAAATGTAGCCTAATGTCACTGGATGAAGTATTAAAATGTTAAGGGTTTTTAATAACTATTTTCATCCTGCAACAATGTGAGTGATATTAAACTAATGCTTGCATTCAGAGTATGTGTATGTGCACGTGCGTGTGTTTATAAGTGCACCTTAGCACCTGTAGCTTTAGCTGATTTATTAGTCATTGTCAGACAGTAAGTTAAATAAATAAAATGTATTTCTTATTGTCTCTCTTTTAAACAGTATCAGCCAGAGGAGGATGTCCACCAAGAGAGTCAGGAGAAAAGTCAACAAACATTAACACAGACAACCTAAAAAGAAGCTCTTAAAAGTTTTCTATAATGTTGAAATGTTTTAATAAAAAAATAATATTTAAGTATAATTGTTCTTTTTTTTACACACTGTGGTACCGACTTAGGTACCGAGTACCGTGTACCCTTTTTTTTTTTTGCGGTATTGGTACCGACTACTAGATTTTTGGTACCGTGACATCCCTAGCCAGAACCTGCGCAACATTCACTTTATAAATCGCAGTCAGCCAGAGTCCGCTGAAGATTATGCGCACATCCGTTGTCTCCTCAAAATAACCATATAAGGAGCTTACAATGCCTAGATTTACTATGCATATCCTCATCTGCATATCATTTGCATATGATTATTCATCCACATGATCATCCAACATGTTCACCGGTAGGTAGCCTACAAGACATTAGTCAATTTGAAATATGGATGTCACGTCACATTAATACAAATAATTTAATTTGCCTTTTTTATAAATAAATGAAATAGTGTAAAATACATTTATTTTTTTCAATCTTTTCCATGGGCTAAATCGTATTTTTAATTGGAACAGATTTAGACCATGTTGTGCATTATTTGCACAAAGCTATTTTCTCAGACAATTATTCATCTATTCATTTAATATTCAGCTATCATGATAAGCAATTATAGTTAATACATTAAAGCACACCATGCCAGAAGAAAAGTGTTCAAAAGCATTGCATCCACAACAAATATTTCTATTTATTGAATATTAAATTTTTGTCAAGTCACCTTCATTTATATAGCGCTTTTAACAGTGTAGGCTGTTTCAAAGCAGCTTTACAGAGACAAATGGATAATACTTGGTATTATCTAGCTTTTTCTAGCTTGTTAGTTGTGATTAATTCACTTCCGTCGCAATGTTCATTAGTTATTACATTAGGGGCCGCTAAGACGACACCATTCTCTCTACACAGACTCTAATGCGAACCTGTGATAAACTCTGATGGCGTTCACATGCGCATTAAGAAATTATTCTAAGATTATGTGCATTTCAATCTATGTTCGCAGATTATTTCTCTATCTACAGACCAAGATCAAATTAACTTGTCTGGCGATGTAATGATTTCATGTAGGCCTATTTTAAGTGTTTAACTCCAATGAGAATGGTTCAATCTAAATGTTTAATATTAGAAGTAAAACATATAGTTTAGTAAATTATTAATTAATTAATTTAAACTATTATTGTGAACATGCACAGTGGCCTATTGATGATTACACATAACGAAGATTTACGGTTTTACGTCAGGCTATATTATGTGTTAGTTTCAATAAACGGCCCAACGAGCTCACTGACGCGGACATTTAAGAATGGATGGATATTTGCTTCAAGTAATATGTTTGTTAGAGAAATTATATTTGTATTATCTTTCTGTAGCTGTATAATATTCTTTGATTTTCTGCCTAAAAGTGACCAAAAACACATTTAACTCTGGCTCACCATCGTTGTCCCAAACTGCACCACCTCCCAAACGTTCGTACGCACGGGTCAGAGTACGCATGCAGGTAAGTTTGTTTTTGTAAATCAGAACTTATGCGTCGAAAAGTGGCGTACGCCTGTTTCAAGGCCTTTTTTGTGCATAGGCACGCTTAGTAAATGAGACACCTGCTCACTGACAAAATATTCTGTACATCATTAAAAACGGGGTGTGTGTACCTGGCAGGTGGTGAGAGACTTGATGTCCGAGAGTGAGTGTGGTACATCCTGCATGGACACCTGGATGTTGGGCGTGTTCCCCTTGAAGTGCAGCATTTTGGGTTCCTCCAGGAGGCCCCCCCCCCTGCTGTGTTCCACTGCTGCTACCTCCTGACACAGACAAGGAGACACATCAGTGGTTCACACCTTTATTCTAGATCAATATTAGAGTCTCATTTTGCTTAAATTACATTTTTCAGATTTCTCACCCGAAACAGATTTTGGGTCAGAAACCTTCTTGTAAGAAACTCAAAAGATAAAAAAAAGAAAAAGAGGAGAATAAGAGAAAGCTTTTTTGCCATGCTTGGTTTGACCAACTGTAGACTGCATTCTATCTACTAATCTATCTATTTACAGGGCCTGACCTCTGATTCTTAATCAGAACTAATTCTGTTCAGGATCTCTCTCTCCTCTGCACATGGGACTGGGTGTGGCTTTTGAACATTAAACACACACCAACACATTTCATAAGTTACCTAAATATTGCTGATCAGTCTCCACATGAACACTGGCGGCTGCAGGGAGGGATGACTGCAGGGAGGAAAATAAGGCATTAAATATCCTATCTGCTGTAAATTTACTGCAACACAACTATGCCAGGCTACTCACCAAGTGTGCAGCCCGTCTTGGTCGTTTATTTGGGTCTTCTTCATTACCAGTCCTTCTCCATCGTTTTCCAGGTTTTCGTCTGGTCATTTTGACACTCCAATACTATACAAATACAGACCCAAGTTGATGGAATATACAGTGTAACTTTTTGTAAAAGTAAAACTCTATATTCTGATGAAGCATTTATTCAGTAACAGAGGTTTACATCTAATCAGCTCTTTAGTAAACAGAAATACATTTCTTAGAAAGTGTAAATTTTCCTCTTCCAATTTTCTCTGTTAATTTCTTTGTACCATTTTGATTTAATCCTACGATAGATAAAGTTTCTCTTATTTTATCACTTCCACTTTCACTTGTTTATTCTTCATCCTGCATGAATTCTCTGTCCTAATTGGATAAAATGAATATCCCGAAAATGCATTTTCTGTTTACTGAACAGCAGGGGGAAACAGGGAGATTATGGTCATTTTAACAATAATAGCAATAACTGGTATCAGAAATAATATAGAGATGTTTTATTAATACTTGGCTACTGCACTGTTATGTACCACAATTTCAAAATCTTAAGTCAAACTACAAAATAATTATTAACATCATATTCTTTAAGTACCAAAAGTATTGATCATTGATGATCAATTGATCAACAAAATAATGTACATTTAATGCAAGTTATTTGTACTACTAACTCATGTAAATTTTACCTTCTGATATTTTTATAAATAATCTATTAATTATGTAGTATCATGAAAAGAACAAAATCAGCTCGGCTTATGATCACCATTGAATGAATACCAGAGTTTCAATGTCACTAAAGACATGTTTTGTGCCAAATAATTCCACAAATACACGTGTATTTCTCGTATGTTTTGACATTTCTGAAGAGTCTGAAGTCTAGGAGATTTGTAACCATAATTATATATATATATATATATATATATATATATATATATATATATATATATATATATATATATATATATATATATATATATTATGGTTACATATATATATTATGTAACCATATATAAATGTTCTGAAAACAAACATTTACAGTAGGCCTGTTAGCTAGGTGTAGCTAAGCAATGTTAGCATAGCTAGTGGTAGCCCCTTGAATGTGGCATTCGCAATGCGATGACGTAACTCCAAGAATCCTACCTCATGTGTGATAAAAATGTCCGTTATTACTATTACCACTACTATTACTTACCGTTAGTCGTTATCCTTTACAGAGAGCTTTGCTGTTTCTTCCAAACTCGAGCCAGTAACCGCCGAAAAAAGAAGAAGAAGCTGAACGTTGCACGCTCAGGAGACGTGACCAGTAGCGCCAAGACCGCCCTAGTACGAAGCAGCGCTTCTTCTTCTTTTGTGGGTTTACTGGCGGGTTGCAAACCAATTGTTAAGGTGCATACCGCCACCTACTGTACTGTACGAAGCAGCTCATTGCATGGCTCACGATTTATTAGACTTTTCACCTCGAGTGGTTAAGGTTAGGGAATTGGTCAGCCCTTACGAAAATTAACCATGGTTTTACTACAGTTAAAACCAAAAAAACATGGTTACTGTAGTAAAACCATAGTAACTACAAAATAACCATGGTTTTGACAATCATGGTTTTCAAAAACCATAGTTAAACCATAGTTAGTGTAGTAAAACCATGGTTTTGCTGATAGTAATCAATACACCAAAAAACCATGGTTACTACACTTTTACCACAATAAAACCATGGATAGGACATGAACAATTAAATTTTTTGTTATCTTTTTTTAAAGAATACAGGGCTTTTAAAAAAATTAATAGTACAAAGGAAATATAATCTGTGGGTATACTCCAGTCCAGCGGTGGCGGTAATACAACAACAAGTTGTCAACCGCCATTAAAACAAAAGAAGAAGAAGAAGATTGGCGGTCGGTCTTGGCGCCAATTCGTAATTTCGCTGGGGTGAGAGAAGTGCGTTGGTCACTGCTGTTGAACCTGTTGGCTTTTGCCCCTGCCACGCCGAAGAGGTAAGAATGAAATTATTTTGACATTATCATAATAATGGAAGGTGGGGATTAGGTAATTAGGTGCATGTCCAACAAGTAATTGGCAAAGAAACTCCGAACTGTATCAGACCGTCGAAAATGGGATGGTTGGCTAAGTTAGCTAATGGCTAATGTTAGGTTCTACGTCGCTGTCAATCGGAATCCTGGTATCTCCAAAACCATTATTTTTCAGGAAATTTAAAAAACGCAGTATTTTTTAAGTTATTAAACATTGTATCGTTAAAGTTGTTATTATGCCTTATATTGCTATCATATACTGTTGTGTACCAACATTAACACAACATTTTCCCAAAGTCATGTTTTATCGAAGATATGAGCTTTATGATTTGGGAGGGAGATATACGAGTTTATGCTCTCATTGATAACGGACGCAGACGTCACCGCTGCCAGCAGTGTTTAACAAATACTGCGGTCACATTGAGCCTTTTGACAAGAGATGAGGCTTCAATAGTTAACCAAAGCTGACTGTAGTTACATACATCTAAACGCTATTTTAAAGGTTTACGGTCTATAAGTGATGCTCACGGGCTTCCTTCTGCACAGAAACATTACAGTATTTATTAAACAGAATTATTATATTAATATATTAATTAAGCAGCCCTTTTTTTCTCCCATTAATAAAAACTTTGCTACTTGTCTTGTGTTTTACATGCGCAAAATAATTTAATGGTGGTTCTGCCAACCTGTACGCATTTTGCGTAGCAGGTACTCATTTTGACCTCAAAGTACGGTGGTACGATTTGTCACTCTAAACTACGCAAAAACCTGATGACGCCCTTTGCCGCGCGAAGTACTCAAAAGAAGCAACAGAAAAAAGAAAGATATGTCCAATCATAGCACTGGGCTCATCCACCACATAGAAAGTGGGGATGATTGACAAGTCTTATGGCCAATCAGTAACAAAAGTCTGCTATCGATGGAATCACAAAATCCAGCGTGATGATCTTCTTCCTCCACCCGCAGTTTCTGACCATCTTTTTCAACGGAGAGTCAAGACGTCTGACCCGCTAAGGTAAACTGGTCAGGGTGGATGTGCAAATAATGAAATAATGCATTAGCTTAATCCTATGAAGTCGACGGTCGCGCGGGCTCCATTTCATAACGTGCACTAGACCGCAAGATGCGCTAACATTACTTCTGATTTGTAAATGGGCATCATTTATAATTGAGCGCTTGCGAAAAAGTACAATGATTTTACCATGGGGCAGAGCATCCAGTTTTAGTCAAATAAAAACGGAAAGTTCACTCTCAGTGAAGGGAATCCACCTGACATCCGAGTGAAGCGGATTAAATGCGTTCTGAAATAACGCGCTCTTGATAATTGTCAATGAAATAAAACGTCATATACAAACCACATCAAATAAAGTTTTATAAATGGAGAATATCTCGTGTCTCGAGCGCCCACGTGATAGGTGCCTATGCCGTACTGTACTGTACTGTAAACAAAGCTTCAATAAATTACAGACAGACAGACATACAGTCAACAGCACTACTGTCACAGTTATTGTTGAATTTAAAGCAGCGTTAACTCTAAAATACTGTCTTAAAGGGATAGTTAACTTAAAACATGTAATTCAGTCATAGTTTACATAACAGAACAGACCATCCTAACATTTATGAGTTTCTTTATTGTGTGATACACAAGTTATTTTAAAGAGTGTTGATAACCACAGTGTCTGGTCCCCACTCCATTGTATGTTTTGTTAGTCAGGGAAAAACAAAAAAAAATTCTCAAAATAAAATATGAAATTGACAAAAATTGGACATACAAGGTTTCCGTCCGAGTCCGACAGCATTATCAAACTGGGTCCTTTAAATAAACTACAGTTTTAGATATGGCGATCGTGAATCTTAAATAATCTTAAAGAAAAACTAATCCGACACACCTGAATCAGTTTGTCCATTAATAGAAGACAGGAAACCAAGGAGCTGACTGAAGTTCAGGAAGTAGTGAAGCTGTGCATAGAGCCCATTAAGATCCACAAGCAGTACACTTGTGAAATATCTAATTGAAATATTGATCAGCCTACATGTTACCAGATGTTCATTTATTTTATTCATTTTCTTTGACTGTGAAATTCTAGGGTGTGGCAATTCTTGAAAACCATGATTTGATTTGACTTTTGATTAAAAAAAATAAAGGTCACAATTTAATTAAATTTCAATTTGACTTAGTTGACTGGACTCACCCACCTATTTTTGCTCTGCACTAGCTAAATATCTCTGAATTTTCAGATCTGCAAGTTCATAAATATTGTGTCACAATAAAACAAAAAAGCAAAAGCTCATCCAAGAATAGGGATGCTATCATTGTTCATGATCTTTAAATTATTTTAATCTTGGTGGTTATAGGTTATAAAACTAACAATCAATTAGGAAAATAATTTGATTTGATTTTTACTCATTTTGATACCATTCTTGCCTCAAAGATATGAAGTGAATTAGGTTAAAATAGTGTCTATTTATATTATACGTAGCGTTAATGATCTAAAATGTATTTTTTTCATTAACAGGATGGAGAAAAACAAAGTGCTGGCAAAAAAGAGGTTACGGGTTCCCACTCAGAAAATGAAGGACCTGAGCTCCCCTCCCCTAAATGAGAAATCTGGTAAGTATTAAAGGTGGAAAAGAGAATGTTTGTTTTATACATTTTTGCAATATTACTTGAAACTGTCTTTACTAAATGATAAAAGACTATTTATTAGGTGCACTGAAAGTAATAATATTAATATACGTCATCTGTGCACAAGATAAGGCCTTAAAAACATCAGCCGATTGCTCTTGCGGTCATCGCAATCATCATTGGCCCTCTGGCTTGTCAATCACTGCCATTACGATCCTTGTGAGATACGTGCACGCTCCAGTAACTTTACACAGGCGACGCATGCGCATAACGCATGAGACTCCGTCTTAAGTTTCGGTTTGTTTTCATTGTCGATACTGCTTTCCTCCTCGAATTTGCACCATGGAAGAGAAAAAACCCGAAGTAGGACGCAAAAGAAAGACTTTTTTAAAGCCGCTGGGAATAGGAGAAAATTGTCAGAAGAACGTTACTTAATGTAACCAGAGTCGTTAATGGAGAAACATTTAAACGCTGGAGAGCAATGAATGAACAGAGAGGTGTCAAGACAGACGCGCAGTTCGCAAAAAATCTTCTTAACAGGTAACGGTGATTATTCTTTCTTTGTGGATGTAATTATTGTTGTACTGTTATTCAGGTATATTGATGTTGTTATTGTACTGTAGTTGTAAGGCAGTGACCAGTCTCCTACATGCTAGTTGAAATGGGAGTAAGTTAGCGTCGACTGATCTAACGTTTTAATGTCTTATGTGTTTATTATCATATTTCACATAATGAATTCACTGACGCGACACAGCATATGCCTGTGGCAAACAAACACTCGTTCGTGCACGAGTTTAGGAAGGCGTTCCCTAGAAATGAGCTGTGAAGGCGGGAGGCTGTTCTTACGCATGCGCTCATTTAAAAAACTCGTTTTTGGATTCTCGGTCAGCGAAAAACATCCTCTTTTGCGCCTTTAACGTAATAGTTACTGTTATATACAGGGGTAATAATCTTAACATTATTGTCCAAATAATGTCTAAAAATACCAGTCTACATTGTTGTGGCCGAATAGAAATTAAACATCTCCCTCTCTCTCCCTCCCTCCCTCTCCCTCCCTCTCTCTCTCTCTCCCTCTCTCTCTCTCCCTCCCTCTCTCTCTCTCCCTTTCTCTCCCTCTCTCTCTCTCTCTCTCTCTCTCTCTCTCTCTCTCTCTCTCTCTCTCAGGGTGTGTTGCATTTGTCAGATGGGAGGATGGTTATACCGGCAAAATCTTTAAAGGATCTGACATTTTGGCAAGAGATGAGGCTCCTGTGCAGCTGCAAGATCTTAGATCAGGAGACCCTGTTTTAGCAAAGTGGTCAGATGGTAAATTTTATAAGGCCACTATTGAATATGTTTCAGGGGAAGATCAGGCAAAGCTGCCAAAAGGCCACCCAACTCCACAGGAGTCCTTTTTAAATATGTTAAAAGGCGATGAGCCATCAGACATAACGTCAGGGTCTGACACCATTATAATAGATAGGAGCCCACTGTCTGAGCATGGCGAGAAAATCCCATCGCTGAATCCATCACCTGACGGGGGACATGCAACAGGCCGCAACACAGCTGGACCACCACCCTATGGGTAGGTTTGTCATAATTATTACATAATCGCCCATGAGTTCAACACTTTTTATCATTATCCGATCAGATTTGGCAAAGTTCAAAAAAAAAAAAAAAACATCATTAGGATAACCAATCTATGATAACAGAATAGGCTATATGCACAGCTCCACTACTTCCTGAACTTAAGGCTGCTCTTTTATTTCCTGCCTTACATTATTGGCCAACTGATTAGTCCACGTGTGTCTGAGTCACAATGGTCAGACACAAGTGGATTAATCAGTTTGTCCAATAATGTAAGACAGGAAACAAAGGAGCTGCCTTAAATTCAGGAAGTAGTGGAGCTGTGCGTAGAGCCCATTACTGCATTTCAGTAAATGGTATGTGAATGACTCGTAGGCCCTGATGAAAATAATTTGCTATTATTTTTGCTTAATGATCAGAATCGTTAATTTTCATCTTTTTATGAGCTCACATGTCACAACATATTGTGATCTTGTTGATCAGCTATTTCCAGTATTGAAATGTTTTATGTTTTTAAAGTATAAAATGATTATAAATATGGCAGATTTTGGTCATAGTACATTTATTTTCATTATTGGTACTGGCCCTCATATACATAAAAAAAGAGTAGACAGCCCAAGTTGTCAAGGCTGCATCTACCCTTCATTTATGTCTATGCCACTCAGTTCTTTGTAGTTATTGGTCAAATCTCTTCTGGACAATTTGTGTTTACAGAAATGTCATCTCTGGTTCGTGTAATTTTATTATAGCTCTGCCAAAGGGGGGACCATTGGTCCATCACTCTACAGAGGCAATACACCCAGCCCATCACCGTACAGCCTCAACACCTCTGGTCCATCACCCGGTGGAGGCCATACACCCAGCCCATCACCGTACAGCCTCAACACATCTGGTCCATCACCTGGTGGAGGCCATGCAGCCAGCCCATCAGCGTACAGCCTTAACACCATTGGTCCATCACCCTACAGAGGCCACACACCCAGCCCATCACCATACAGCCTCAACACCTCTGGTCCATCACCTGGTGGAGGCCACACACCCAGTCCATCACTGTATGACCTTAACACCTCTGGTCCATCACCTGGCGGAGGCCATACACCCAGTCCATCACTGTATGACCTTAACACCTCTGGTCCATCACCTGGTGGAGGCCACACACCCAGTCCATCACTGTATGACCTTAACACCTCTGGTCCATCACCTGGTGGAGGCCATACACCCAGCCCATCACCGTACAGCCTCAACACCTCTGGTCCATCACCTGGTGGAGGCCATACACCCAGCCCATCACTGTACAGCCTCAACACCTCTGGTCCATCACCTGGTGGAGGCCATACACCCAGCCCATCACCGTACAGCCTCAACACCTCTGGTCCATCACCTGGTGGAGGCCATACACCCAGCCCATCACTGTACAGCCTCAACACCTCTGGTCCATCACCTGGCAGAGGCCATGCAGCCCGCCCGCAAGAAAATGCATGGACACCATGTCAGGATTGTAAGGGGGAATTTGAAAGAATCCTACAGGAAAAGAGAAGGATCGATGAAGTCATCTCGAGAATAGGCAAGTAACTTATAATTGCTAATTCATTCGTGATGTAATTGTTCTATACCTATATTAGTGATTGGGCCTTAAACACAACACTGTTTGAACTATCCTAGAAAAAAGGCAGAAAAGTGGGTTGTGGCTTTAAAAAGTATAAATGGTATGGGGAGGTTTATAAACTAAGCTTATTTATTGCACATAATCCTTGATATTGTTAGCAAATAAGAAATAACACTTAACAATTAAATTATAGCAATAATATATTATAGTATGAACCTAATTTAACAGCACAACAATTCATTATATTAATTATTATTGTGATAGTTTAATGAAAGTGCGTAAATGGGCTAAAAGTGATCAAATTAATCTGAACTGGTACAATTAAGTCAAATAAATGTTCACTCCTTTTTCCTCAATATTAATATAAATGAAGTGCAGCAGTATTAGTTTTGAGTTCTTGTTTCATCTTCTTGGGCGGGCCATCCAAGTAAAGCCTTTGTAAGGGACACACTAGTTAATGGTGAGCTACTTAAGTCTTGAGGCATATTAAAACATGCCTATATGTTTGGCCTTACATAGGCATTCTTCAGGCCATGTAGAAAGACATGACACCACACGAACAAGCTACTGTATATGCATGAATTGGTCCCATAAGTGCAATAACCATCAGCTGTGAAAAAGGGGAATACTCAGGTATACATCATTGGAAGATAGATGTTTAGAATTAAAGGCGGAGTCCACGATGTTTGAAAAACGGTTTGGAAAAGGAGACGGCCCGACTACCAAAACACATTTATAGCCAATCAAATCAAATCAAATGCCGGGTTGCGTATGTGTGGGGTGGGTCTATCAACAGAAGGTCTAGATTCTATAGACCTTTCTCACAGTAACCGGAAATACGTAATCGTCGTGTAAGCGGAGTTACTGTCAAGCGTCAACACACTAAAAAAACATAAACCCGGGCAAGTTTAAAATGGATCAAAGAGTCTACAAAACTTCGTTAACGGATTTGCTAAATATTACATTTGCTGATGTGACACGACTAATGGAGGAAAACTTTTTCCATGAAGAATTTGTCCATAAATTTCTAGGTAAGTAGAGAGCAAGTCTAACTGTTACTGAACTGTTAACTAAAACGACACATTATAAGTCTCGCCGGATGGCCTGAATCCACTTCTGAATAACTTCCCCATTAACAGGGAATTGATGGAACAGATACGGCTTTTTACATTGCCTTGACTGCGGAGGAAGTAGATTTCCACGACGATTGCGTATTTCCGGTCATAAATACGGAAGTTGTGAGAGGTCTATTGGGGTAAGGGCGTGTTTGTTTAGGTGATTTCAAATATCAACATTGGCTTTCAAACATCATGAAATCCGCCTTTAACATAGGACATCAGCTGTAATCAATATAATCAAGGCTTGACAAAAAATGACAAGAAAAAAAATGAAATGGAATTTTTTTTTTTTTTTTTTGACCAGAATTAAGATTTTTTTATTATAGTTTGTTTGTCAAGCCTTGATTTTATTAATGATCCCTCAAGTGTTCATTCTATATACCTCCCACAGACATATTCCAAAGTGTCTCAAAATATTTTTTTTCTTGTGATGTTGTAGCCTATGCAAGGTTATCTAGGCATGTTTTAATTATGTTCAAAAACAAACTTGCCTGCCATTAAAGCTCTTTAACCATTTTAAAGAGTAGCTTGGTATTTTCTCACTCCTGTATTGTTTGTACTATTTTTCTCTTTCAGATCCAGGCCAGGTCAGAGAGCTTCAGACTCTCTGCGACTTAATTGGAGAGAGGCATTGTGGCAGCCCAGCTTCACCATCAGGCCAGCAGGAGCTGTTTCCTGGGAGCGGCATATTCATCTCATCATTCCGCCTGGCTGCCATGAATCACGCATCAAAACCAAATTGCATGCGTCTGTTTCATGCACTTTTTGATCATTTCTTCACTGTTGAGGAGTGTCAAAATGCAGTGCCCTTTGGTCGTCCTGGCAACAACCCCTCAGGAAAGCAAGGAAAGCAGGTCCTTGACCGTAAAAAAGTTGACGGAATCCTAAGTAAGTTTTTTTCAAAATTAGGCTCTATGTGTGTTTTTAGGCCAGGATAGTGGGAATGATTATATTTAATCATGACAGTGTAGCAATGATTGATGCAAAGTCTGCGAAACTACTTCTGGCAGACAACTCAAGCTGCGCCCATGCTGATCAGCCATGCCCTCCTCATCCAAATAGGGCGGGCAATTTAACCCCCCCCCAAGCTTACATTCTCATCCCTGGCTATGCTTCTGCTGCCGTTGCTACTTCCTGTTCTGCTGCCTTGCTGTTGCATACATCTTGCTGCTGCTGTCACCCATTAGCCCTCCAGGATTTTGCTGGCTTTTTTGTGATCGTTGCGGGCTAAAATGCCTAATATTGCGGCAGGTTTTCTAAAAAGTTGTAATGAAAGTTGCAATTTTTTATAGGTTAAAACTGCAAAGGTAGATAGATTTTTACCTAAAGTGCTCATATTATGCTTTTTGTATTTTTCACTTTCCTTTATTGTGATATACTGGTAATCAAAATCAAAAATTTGATTTATATCAGTAATTCCATTCAAAAAGTGAAACTTGTATAACGTATAGATTCATTCCTCACAACCTGATATATAACAAGCGTTTTATTTCTTTTAATTTTGATGATTATATAACTGACAACTAATGATTTCTCCGCGTATATTTAGTTGTGGCAAAGTGTTTTTTAAATTGTTGATTTCTGTTTATGTTTGACAACTATATTGCACATCTTTCAAAACAGTTTATCCCCGCTTTCGTAAAGAACACCTGTGGGGTATTGCACAAAACTAGGATAAGGCATTAAGCTGGGATTTTCCAGTTATCCTGGATGGATTTAGTCTTGACTTGAAAAGCAGACACAAAAGCAGAGGCACCTTAGTTACCATGGAGATTTGTTCTGTGCAACTAGCCTGCTCCGGACCAGGCTAACAGCCAGGATTTATTAAAGGAATAGTCTACTCATTTTCAATATTAAAATATGTTATTACCTTAACTAAGAATTGTTGATACATCCCTCTATCATCTGTGTGCGTGCACGTAAGCGCTGGAGCGCGCTGCGACACTTCAATAGCATTTAGCTTAGCCCCATTCATTCAATTGTACCATTTAGAGATAAAGTTAGAAGTGACCAAACACATCAACGTTTTTACTATTTAACACGAGTAGTTATACGAGCAAGTTTGGTGGTACAAAATAAAACGTAGCGCTTTTCTAAGCGGATTTAAAAGAGGAACTATATTTTATGGCGTAATAGCACTTTTGGGAGTACTTCGACTCGGCGCAGTAACACCCTCCTTCTCCCATTATGAGAGTGAGAAGGGCAGCGGACTTTTCAGGCGAGTCAAAGTATGTACTAAGTACTACAGCAGGCTTTAAAAAAATTATAATTTATTCGAATATTAATTTTTATATTCGAAATTAATTTTTTTTAACTATTCGAATATATATTCGAATTTAGAAAATTCGTTGACAGCCCTAGCTTGCAATGCTTATAAATTATGTGTTCTAATTTTTTAGAGTTGTCTGACTTAACTGTCAGAATAGAAGTTTAAAACCAGAAATGAAGTTTTATCCAGTATCACTTTATAGCACCTTTAAGGATAACACTGTTGTTTTATTTATATTCATGATTGGCCAAAAAAATCTTACTTGCTGATTTGCAATTCTCTGAACTGAAATGGATGTCTAGTGGTGTTATTTCCTTTTTACCTGAAGTGCAGTTGTATATGGTCTATGTGGTAATTTGTCAAATTACTCATTATTTTAATGCTCTTGTCTTACAGCTTATGTCCTGAGATGTGCAACTCTACCGGACTGGGAACCAATTGAGGAGGCCAAGCTCAAGAAAGCCTTTGTGAACAAATGTAGGGCCAGAGCAGGCTCCAAGGAGTAGGCCACTGATATAGCCTGTCCTATGTGGACCGCTATCTCTCTCTCTCTCTCTACCCCTTCTTTTATTTGTCTTATTCATTTTCATGGTAATATGTTAAAGGAATAGTCTATACTTTTTCCGTATTAAACTATGTTATTACCTTAACTAAGAAGAGTTGATACATACCTCTATCATCTTAGTGCGTGCACATAAGCACTGTGGCGCGCGGCAACACTTTGATAGCATTCAATGGTACCAATCAGAGATAAAGTTAGAAGTGACCAAACACATTAACGTTTTTCCTATTTAAGACGAGTAGTTATACGAGCAAGTTTAGTGGTACAAAATAAAACGTAGTGCTTTTCTAAGCGGATTTAAAAGAGTTACTATATTGTATGGCGGAATAGCACTTTTGGGAGTACTTAGACTCGGCGCAGTAACACTCTCCCTCTCCCATTATGAGAGGGAGAAGGGGAGCGGATTTTTCAGGCGAGTCGAAGTACTCCCAAAAGTGCTATTACGCCATAAAATATAGTTCCTCTTTTAAATCCGCTTAGAAAAGCGATACGTTTTATTTTGTAACACCAAACTTGCTCGCATAACTACTTGTCTTAAATAGAAAAACGTTGATGTGTTTGGTCACTTCTAACTTTATCTCTGTTTGGTACCATTGAATGAATAGGGGTAGGCTAAATGCTATCAAAGTGTCGCCGCGCACCACAGCGCTTACGTGCACTCCCTAAGATGATAGAGGTATGTATCAACTCTTAATATGGAAAAAGGATAGACTATTCCTTTAATATAGTTAGTAGTAGTAGGCAATGGGACATCAACGACAACAACTCCTATTGGCTGCTTCCATTCACCTCCGGTTCAACCTCGAAGTTGGTACGTTCCCTTTCCGGTTGTTAATAATTGTAAATTTGTCTTGGTGTTTGTAAAAGTGTGTTCTTGGTAATTTGTTTTCTGAATTTTAAATTTGTTTCGGGACTTATACATTACCATAACACAGCTTGAGACAAATGTAATGTTTTATGATATGTAAAAATGTTTTCTAAAATTTAAATTGGTTTCAAGCTCTGTAAAAGTGTTTCAGATTTCGTAATGTTAGTTTGCACCTCCAGGCAACATTATTGTTCCATGTGCTAGTCAGTGTTTTATTTTTACAATCTGGAAGTGTTGTACTATACTAGTGATGTCCCCACACTCCAGCACCTACATCTGAGGAGTGAGCTGAGTTGGTACAAGTGTGCCTTACTCGCCTTCTAACCAAATCCTTTTATCTTTTCATGTTGGTTTGCACCTCCAGGCCACCATACTTTTCATGTGTGTGCCTAACATTGTTGTCACACGTTCCACTTGCTGGTCAGTGTTTTTTTTGTCTTGAAGTGTTGTACTGGTGTAACACAAATACAGTTTATTTCTAATTAATAAAGATAATTAATCTTTAAATTGCATTCTCAATTTTGTTCTTGTATTTCTCAAATATACCTCAGATATCATTCTCATATATAGCTTCAGTAAGACATTAAAGAGAAATAATCAAGAGATGGAAGAGACGTTGGACACACAATAATAAGATCTCTTTTAAGGCTCATAATTCTCAGATTTGTCTCATTAAAGTCTCAGATTTATCTCATCTTATTCTCTTTAATTCTCCTTCAAATAACCAAGTCATAATTGAGATCAGGGGTATACAATTATGAGATCTCTGCTGTTTATCCCACTTCTCAATTGTTGCTCAAATGGTTTTCTCAATTTAACCTCCTTTGTCTTACTGGTGTCTTGTCTCTTTTTAGCTTATGTCTTGCTCCTAAGGGACCCTTAGGAGAAGTAACTCAGAAACAAATGATCACAGAATGATATGAATATGAGAAGCTGAAATTGATCTCAAGAGATGAGATTGAACAACAGATGAGCAACAGATTTTTCCTATGGGATGTGCCATTTATACACACTTCACGAGAAACGGTTGAATATACAATTTGTACAGTTCAAATAAAATCTGGCATTTGCTTCACTGTGAGGAAACTTCCTAAATTGTTTAACATAATACAAATGTAAAAATGCAAAGATGATTACAGTATGTGAGGGTTACTGTGGGTTCAAACCAGCCGCGTTTGAGGCATCAAATTCGCGTCTAGCACACTAGTTTTGAGTTTACTCGCTTCATTCGTGCGTGAAATTCTAGTCATCGAGATATTCACGCGGAAATTTGCGTCATGGGAGGGGCTTTTGCGACTTCGCTAGCTTTCTGTAAACACGTCACTACAACATCAAGCTCCTGTAGGTCAACGTGGCGCATATTTTCGCCAAAGTTCACATTTTTCAACTCGTGCGTTTCTGATGGCAACGCTCAATTTGCGCAAACGAGGCAGAAGAGACCTCCAGACCTCTTCACATTGACTTAACATTGAAATCACTCGCGCTTGATGCCTCTACTGCGGCTGGTCTGAACGCAGCATTAGGGATAGATGTAATGGACCATTCCCACCAGCCGCAGTAGAGGCAGCAAGAACGCTCTATTTGCGAGTAGTTGGACGCTTGAACATTTGAGTTCACTTGCGCGTGAAATTCTAGTTATTCAAGACATTCACGCAGAAATTTGCATCATGGGAGGGGCTTCTGCGACTCCGCTGAGACCCAGCCACTCCGCCCGCTTCCTGTAATCACGTCACTACTACAGCAAGGTCCTGATTGGTTAATGTGGCGCGGAAATCTGCCGAAGTTCAGATTTTTCAACGCGAAATGCGCCATTTGCGACGCATTTACTGTGTGTACCGTGCCGCAGGATGCCTAATCACTTCTTTGCATTGACTTTACATGTAAATCACTCTACCGCATCTGGTGTGAACGCAGCAAAAGAATAGAGTAACATCATTTAATTTTACAATGTGAATTTCACCACCACTACTAGGACTAAATTGAATTGATTAAGAATTTAAATAAAAGTTTTCAAACAGGTTGATACCCCAAATATTCCACCTATCTGTCACTGGGTGAATAAAACTCATGCACTTAATGCAAAAAGAAATCAAGCCAGTGTTTACACTTACAGAGAGAATATGAATGGTGTATTAAAAGGAACACAACGTTTTTGAGATGTCAAATAAATCTTTGGTGTCAGATTAAGGGGCAGTATTATCCCCTGGAATAACTGGAATAAACACACTTCACCTTTATAAACATTATAAAAATATTGATAAAATCTGGAAAACATTAACAGCATTATTACTAAAACTATTAAAAGAAAACTTCAATCCCATTATGCATTATCTAATTAGAAAAAATGTATAAATCTTATTAATAAAGTAAATATTTCTTGACATATAAAGATTTATATATAAACATAATAATGCATATTTTCAATTAATGCAAAACTTAAATTACAACTCACATTCATTAGAAGTTATTCGATGCTGCTGCATGATATAAATAATACACCTACACTAAAATTGCCAGACTTTAAGTACCAAATATAAAAATGTGCAATGAAAAATGACAATTGAAATGACTAAGAGAGAGCTTGAGATTGAGTAAGCATTGAGTAAATGACTGTGCGTGTGTGTGCGTCGGTGTAAAAGCCGAGCTGATCAACCCCAGCCTTGCCACTGACAGACCGGAGGAGGCAGTCAGTCAGCTTTTATGCGGCACCTTGGCGTGACTGGAATCCTTAAGAGTTTCCAATTCAATATTTCATAGATGCCCAGATTTAATTGAGAGGTTATAATTCACTTCCTGCAGTCTTGGCTGGCCCGAGTCCCCCAGCACACCAACACATCATTGAATTACAAGTGCCCACTTTCCACCCAGCAAGCTCCCTTTCTTAAACCCTCACACAAAGAATCTTTAAAATCTGATACGACAATAAACGATTAAGCGAATAATAAAATATAAGGGAAGGCGGTGAGTTGAAATAAAAAGGGAGTTTGAACAAACTTAAAAAGTAAAGCCTCCATATAACTGTGGGAGGGCATCCAGTTTTGAGAAGAACCTCTGGCCTGCTAAACATATTGCTATTCATGGTGTCATCCCTGCTGGGTTTAGCTCGCACACAGACTCGCTGAAATATTTGGCTGCTTAGCCTTCTTATTCAGATACCCTCATATATATATTTGCACATCAAAAGTATACATTTATTCTCTCGCTTGATACCGTCGGATTTGCAAAAAAGTCTCAAGGCAGCAACAATAAAGTCAGAGAGGCAATATGATGCAGTTTGTATGTATTGCTTTCTCCGAGTCTTAAATCAATATTAAATCTCGTAGGACGAGCACATACGCAAGTGTAGCCGTATACGGATGCAGCAAAATTCGTAAAGCAGCACACACCCCTGCGCTTTGTACAAACACACACTATGTGGGCCGATACGACCCGTGTCCACTGACTGCACTGTTTCAGGAAAGAGTCATTGATATTCCACATGGATACCCACTCCATCCAGGAAATCAGAAGTCGCCTATAAAAAGTGCATTATAGGGTGCTGGCACCAGGCAAGATGTAGAGACGGAGCCTGGGCCCACATCACACACACAAACGTACATGTGCGCGGGCACACACACACACATTTACACACACCATTTAAAACCAGCCCAGCTCAAGTCCAGTTTACTTTGGTTTGATTCTGGATGAGCAGGGCTATCGCAGACATGTGTAGATAAAAAACAATAATAATAATGAAATTAACAAAATATTGATCAACACAGCACAACTGTGTGTGAGTCTAAAAACTAGGATCTGTGGATGTACAGATCACTACACTGAATACTATTTTTTAAAGCGGCACTATGTTACGTTTTAGTTAAAACAAATGTACCCTGATTCACAATAGTAAGCCTATAACAATGATTAATAAACTGAGCTTTCGGGTTGAATTCTGGCAGGAATTGTGAGTTGTTTATCAACAAACAACAAAGATATTAGTATATAAGGTAACCTGCAATTTTTTTTTGTTACAAACAGAGATGGCGATGGAGAGCCAAAAGGTATGGATTGTAGCATTGTAACATCGTAGTTTAACTCTTTCCCCGCCATTGAGGAGATATCTCGTTAATCAAGAGAAAACACTTCCCCGCCAATGACGAGTTTTTCCGTCTTTCCGCAAAACCGATATTATCCGCAACTTTTTAAACCCGAAAGTATTGCCCTATGGCAAGCGGCTGCATGTCCGTGTCTGTTTTAAAGATCGCTCTGAATGGGATCTCTATGAAAAGTCTGTCACAAAAATGGAATTATCTCTGCTTTTTGCTCAAAATGTGGTGTTTTTGCATAAACCTTCCCATATTCAAAAGCTGATTACAAAAGAACTACTGAAGGTAGGATGAAACGGGATCTTTTGTTTGAAAGCAGAGGGTCTGTTCTTTCATTTGGTATATTGTATGTTTATATATTTGAAGAAGAACATTTTCTGGAAGATATTAAACTTTTGTGAAAATTATGAATAACGCTGGCTGGCAACTTTTTTTTAAAACGCTGGCGGTGAAAGAGTTAAAGCTGCAATCTGTCATTTTGGCCTAAATATTGCCATCTCTGTTAAAATCTTTACACGGGTTGAAGTGAAATGATGTCAATCTGACCTTTTCCAAGAAATCATATCCGACAATTTAAATAATAAATCAATATTATAAGCTTGCCATTGTGAATCAGGGTAAGGCAGTGGTTCTCAAACTTTCTGGTGGGCCCCTTCTTGTGAAATTAGCATTTGCATCGTGATGCATCGTTTCTAACATATTTTGCATTGGTAAAATCTATACTTTTATTATTTAGAAAGTGACAAATATTTTAATGTTGCGTTCTCCTCTCTAAACTGTTGCTATACATCCTGCTGACGTATCACCTGCTAGCGTATCACATCACTATGGAAACCGAGGTGCGTCATGAACGTCACAGAGCATAACATGAAGCTATCCTCCGCCAAGTTATTACAAATATATGGGCATCGGAAGCAAAAAAAAAAAAAAAAAAAAAAAAAAAAAAAATTTATATATATATAATGTAGGTGGGCCAAAGCATATACTGGTAATAGACGCCATTTTCTTTTATTTTTTATCAAACATTTGCTTTTATAGCCTAAAAGCGTTGCTTACCTTGTGGTGTCGCGGGAGTACAGTTGGCCAAAGTAGTAAAAATACGAAATGGAGTTTAATTTATATGGACTCTAAATGATTCAATTGGAATGGATTTTATAATTTATTAGGGCATTCCTAGTGGAATGGATTTAACTGACAGCGCTTTGACAAGTTAACAGACAAATGCACTAGATAAGTGAAAAATTTAGTGGGTCCAATAGCATCACATTTAATCATAATAGTCATTTTAACTTACTATTATTTATTTTGACTAGCGATGAGTTGTTATAACATATAAAATATATGTCTTAATTAATTTAACTTACCTTAACTTAATTTTTTAAGTTGTAGCAACTCATCTCTTGTCAATATAAATGATAGTAAGTTAAAATGACTTGTAAATCTGAATTGATTAAACAAAAAAAAAAAAAAATATATATATAATGCAGCAAATAATATATGAAGAGTTTGGTTCCAAAAAGCGATAAATGCCATTAAAAACAAAAAAAATTACCGCCAAAATCAGTATTGTATTAGGTCAGTATTTAAAATTAAATTCTTAATTTTATGCAAAATACAATATACCTGCCTTGTTATTCTGTCATCTTTTCCCCCCTTTTTCCCAAAACACCATAAACACCACTCCTCCTTCTCTGCAGAATGCAATAAATCCGCTCAACAAATCACAGCGCACCATTCCACACACTGTAAACAACAATGGCGGCACTTTGAATACACCGAATGGATGTATGGATTCATACATATTATCCAGCAAAAATGCGATGTCCCAGAAGTTTATGATCAATCAGAAAAACGTATTGCAAACATTTTTCATTCATAAAAAAGCATTATTCAAGACATATTATATTATTACCATAGAAAAGGGGGTTGAGAAGTCAAGACTATTATAAAACATGACAATATTTCTCAAGCCTTGCGTTTAAAGAACCAATGGAATTATATTTATATTAATATTAAGTGGGCAGCAAGGCCTGCCACAGGAATACATTATCCCTAATGAATAGAGCATTATTCAGTTTATTTAACAAAGACCATGTGGACACATGTATGTGTGTGTGTCAGCGATCTTCAATAGCTCAAAGTACTGTCCTTTATTTTTCTCTCTCTATCTCCATTTTATTTCCATGCATGCAAAATCCTTCTCCCATCACTTCCTCTGGGTTCATCTTTTCAGTACAATGTGGTTACACCCATCCCTCATTCACAGTTCAATCTAAAACAATAGGTTACGGTATTTAAGCCCAACTTCCAAACTCATCTAACTGAAACTGCAGTTGAAAATGCACTTTATTCAAAAGAAAAGCTGCAAAAGCGTAACGGGACTGAGAAACCACACAGGGATACATTCAGAAAGCTGGAAGAAGGTATAGACAGCGTCTCATGTGTATCAGCGGTCCTCTCGTACCCTTTTCCTTTAGGAACGCTTATCGTTTCGGTCACAGTCGGGGGTCGCCCTTCTCCAGCGTGACACCAAATTACGCATACGCAAAGCTACATCAAAAAACACATAAAAGCTCCATAATGTGCTGCGATTCTCTGGCTTTCTCTCGCCCGCATGAGATTTAAATCGATTCTGAACACTCTCTCAGAAATGTCTTTAAACCGACATTTTAGATAATTACACAGCTGCGGCTTAGCATTTTCTTTCCCTTTTCCCTCCGTATAAAAAGGTTTTTAAACAGCCATCATGAAACTGATCCTGGACCTTATAAAACAGCCAGCCAATACCCTCAGCTGTCCTTCAGCATTTGGGTTTATCCACACTGCAAAATATATTAACATGTCAGCTACTGTAGGACTGTTTACGTATCTGTTAAAAGCCTTGCGGGTGCTGTTCTTCACACCTGGCGTAGGGAATTAACTACTATGCAATATTAGCAAAATAAAAAACACTTGTATACTGTACTGCGGTCCAAATAGCTAATGCACTGTACACCAAGTCAACCCTTTTAGAAATTAACACACCTTAAAAGAATGGATAAGATAAAGAATAAAACATTTGCTATTACAAATATATATGTTATTATAAGAAAATGTTATATTAATTTTGGTTATAAAATAAAATGCAAGAAATATTTGGCCACATGCCTAGTTTTGCACACTTTGTTTAAAATTAGTTTTTCTTTTTTACTTGCCAGTGCAAGTCACTAATTTTACAATCCATCTGTTCTTCTCGATTGTTTTCTCAGCTATTCTGCAGAGCCAAGCACAGATTATATTACACTGTTATACGTAATGAAAGTTTCATGTTTTAGCATTAACTGCTATTGCTTCACTTTAAACTTAAATTGATCACTACTTAAACTCTTCATATAAGGGTTCAAAAGAAAAACATGTAGAATTATATTGAAATACAATCAGGTCAGATCAGAGCCGGCGCCAGACCATAACTAACAGGGGGGCATTTGGCTTCCAACGGGGGGCACGCAATAGCAACAATAACTTGCAAAAACAAGACATTAAACAACAAATACAGTGCAAGCACACACTCTTACAACTGGTACAGACTGTCAGCTCATTTCCTGTATAAAGTGCAAAGACCACAAACTATGCGCAAAACTATTGAACTTCGACCGCGACGTGAGCGCAAGCTGAGCTCTGCTGCGCTCGCGCTTTGCTCTACGCAACAAAAAACCGCCCTCGCGCGGCGCAAGCCATTGAAATGAATGGGTTTCATAGCGCAGCCCACACCGCGTCCTGACTTGAAAAAAGCCGCTTTACCATAATCACGTCGTAATGCTGTTAACGGTCTATAGACACACTTCACATTTAAGCTTATGTAATTTAAAACAACGCTAACTTACCTTTAAAATAGCTGAAGACGGGGTGTACGAACATAACTTCCTTAAAACAGTGTCCTGTAGATTTGTAAATTCCACCTCGACCTCTAATCTCTGAGTTTGAGCCAGTCTGTGTTTGCATGAAGTCAGATGAAGCAGGCGGTGCTGATTCGTTGTAAATGTTCTAATATCCATATTTCACACGATCCATAAAATGCCGCGAAAAAACACGTTGCTAGTATCAAGTCACAAATATGCTAAAGACGTAAGACGGGTGAGACGCGGCAATACATCCAATCAGAGAAACTGGTCTATTTTAATTAAAGAAAACATATATCAACTATATTTTCCTCATTTGATTACATTATACGTCATGAAACATTCAATGTTTAATTTATTTGAATTATTCTTGATATATATTAAATTAATAAAAAACTTTGTAGGGGGGGCACAACAACCTGTTTGGGCGGGCACTGCCCGCGAATGCCCCCCCTTGACGCCGGCCCTGGGTCAGATACATCAGGGCAGCTTTTTTAAATACATCACAGACTGAAATATGACCTGCGAATGACTGACATTCATTTTCATCATTTAAGAACATAAGTGCAGCCATGCAAGAATTTCAGTCTCATCAACCTCAAATGAATTAATTGATTCAGAAATAATTACAAGCGTTATCACAAATCTAAGTGATTAATTACAGGTACATAATGTGAATATTTAAAAAGATCCATGCAATCAAGGTGACATACTTCAGAAGGAACAGAGAAGAATTGATATGGTATATACAGTTCAGTGATGGAAAAACAGCATTATAAATAGACAGCGTTACTAACGGCGTTGCTTTTTTAGTAACAAGTAATCAAATAAACGACACTGTAAAAAATACTTTGCTGCCTTAAATTTTTTTGTTGAATCAACTCATGTCATGTCAACAGAGATGAGTTGTCACAACTTAAAAAATATAGTTGAGAAAAGTCAACTTATAACTTAATTATAAATTAAAAATTAACAACTCACCTGTAGTTATAACAACTCATCTCTAGTCAAGATAAATAATAGTAAGTTGAAATGACTTGTAAATCCGAGTTGATTCAACAAAATTTTTTAAGGCAGCAAAGTATTTTTTACAGTGTACTGTTTCCATATTGTAACGCCATTACCGTTACTGACAATAAAATGCTGCGCATTACTTTAATTGATCTCACTAAAGCGATTTTCATTTGAGTAGGCTCTCTCTCAGCCAGACAGTCAGAACTGCAATGTTTTTTCTCTAGTAAGTGTGTGCGTGTGTGTTGGGGAGTGGGACACACACAACTGATGATGACGGGTGTGTGTGTTAGAGGAGATGGGACAACCACATAACTGATGACGATTGGCTTAATTTCTATCATTACACAAGCACATGCACAGTCTAAGTGTTGCCAACTTGATTTAGCAACTTTTCAGACCTTTTAACGACTTTGTCTAAAAAAGCAACTTGGACACTTGCAGACTTTTAAGATTGACGTGCAAGCACGTGTCGTTCTCCCTTTTCAACGAGCAGAGGGTGCTGCTGCTGTTGGCCCCATCCCCATTTTAAGGCACTTACAGGCAGCCCGGTCCTGGCGCAGCAATCCCTCTGAGTCGCACTCACCGGCAACCACAGAGCAATGTCAATTACAAAGAGTAACAAAGAGTAACTAATGTTAAATGAAAGGCAAAATTTTTATGTAACGTGCAGCTTATGCCCAGGAAGGAGTCTCTCCAAGTCTGTGGCAAGTCATTTTAATCTAATGAAGCATCTCACATTGTCACATGCTGCCACAAAATTGCTGGTTTCTCTTTAATGTCCATTTCATTCATTTAACATATTTAATATTGGAGGCATCCAAATTATTTGAAATATTTGAACTTTAAGTAACGCAATAGTTACTCTCCCTGGTAATTAGTTACTTTTATAATGATGTAACACAGTTACTAACTCAGTTCTAGGGCTGGGTATTGGCAAGGGCCTCACGATACGATACATGACCCGTGGTACGATGTATCACAGTACGATACAATGCGTTGCGTGCTGCGATACATTGCAATACTTTTTTTCCATATCAAAAATGCAAAAATAGACCTAACTTGACACACGTCAACTTTAAAAGCTGCAGGCGTTTTAAAATTTTCTGCCATTTTCTCACTTCCGCTTACTTTTGAGACATTGGCCGAATGGCCGTATATGACAGACATCAGCGACAACTATAGCAGCGGCGGAGGAGGTCGTTTGATGCACAAAGAGGGATTTGATTGGTTAAAAAATATGGATAGTAGAGATTTAAATATCACGATAGTTAACTGATTATACTTTTTGCGTAGCCCTATCAGTTACTATTTGTAAGAAGTAACTACTAACTATAACTATTACTTTTTTAAAGTAATATTCCCATCACTGTACACACACACACACACACACACACACACACGCGCGCACACACACACACTTATCCATATATCAAATTGAAATGTTTATAAAGCAACACTGTAATTAGAATATATCAATATATCAAATCATATACTGTACCATATATATTGTATCATATATTGGTTATATAAATAAACATACAGTCATTTATTATTTACTTATTTGCAGAGTGGCAAAAATGAACATGCATATATCATACATCATATTCAGTGAACAATCTTATTGCATATTATATTAATGTACATACTCTATACATCATTTATTTTTAATTTACTTATTTGCGGAGTTGCACCAATGCTTGCAACATACATATGCTCTATTTTTGTATTGATTTCAAATGACTGGAATGATAAGTCAAACTTTTTGTTTAACTGGAGTTCCAAAACAAAATCCTAGTTCCCTGTGGTTGACTCCCCCATCAGTAAGGGTCCTTTAATAGTTTAACATAATTTTGGTTAAAAAACATAAGCTAAATAATAAGTAACTATCCTATCCTGTAAACAGAAGCCATGCAGCAACCCACAAAACATTTAGGCCAAAATGAGGGTGACCAAAATTTGAGCATGTCTTTTCTATATTGAATTTGTGCTCTAGTACCAGGCCTACTTTTCTGTGTTGAAATGTTCAGATTTATTCTGGATGCATTGATTTTTTTTACAAATATTTTTTTTTCCATTTCCCTTTTATTTTTAATTGGGGTCATTTTTACCCCAAAGGGATTATTTTAGTAAAAAAACGCCTTTTTAGAGCGACCAAATCAAGCCCATTTTTATATGAATCTCAGATAAACTGGTAAAGTCACAAAATCTTATTCCACTGAGATGAAGGGAACTATGACCCCAAGGGTCTTATTAGGGTGAAGAGAATAAATCTTACTTTTATAATGTTTTTAAGTAAAATGTGAGTAACTTGATGACATAAGCGATCGACAAATGCAACTTTCAGAAGACACACCCGAAATCCTGGCCAGGACGTGTCCGGGGAAAATTGTATGTATGGTCCCCATAGCCAACATTGACTCAGTCTGGAAATTTTAACTAAAAACACATGCACAGGCAAGCTCATTTCAACCACTAAAACCATAAATGTCCACAAAAAAAGACTACAGCAAGCCAAAAACCACTGACAAAATGAAGCCCACACATGCCCTAGTATGACAAGGCACATTTACCTTTCTCCCCTAAAGTAAACTTACAAGTGTTACCCATGTCATCTTTCTTGATCTATGCTTCCCTAAAGTGCAGTGTCATAACTCACATCTGCTTTCTCATGCACAGTGAGATGTGGACTCGTCGCCTGACGGGTGTAATAGATGAATACTTCAGCTCTGATTGATTTATAGCGCTCGTCCTGTCTTTGTGACAGCATCAAGGTCACCTGTGATGGACTGTTGTCAAGATTTTGACACCATGATGGAATCATTACCAAGGCAACATAAACACTAATCTCAGGTGTTAAACACCACATTGATCTGTTTAATGCCACTGTGAATTTTCTATTTCCTTCACGACTATGCCAGATGCCGGGGCTGTTTTTATAGCATACATTTTTGAATAACTAATCTTTGTCTATCCCTGAAGTCATTTTGATAACTGGGTTTAAAGGTACTATTAGTTTTATTCAATTTACCTTAACAACAATTAAGACACATCAGACCAAGAATAAAGGTTTAAAACACGCGAGGGAAAGAACCAGAGAGATTTCTTCTCAAGAAATGCTCAAGCTGTCTCTCTCTGTTTCTTTGTCTGCAAGCTCATTTTATTAGATGGGTTGACACCCAAAAAAGATAAGTGCAAGACATCATACATCATGAATGTAACACACACATACACACACACACACACACATCTAAAAGCATCTTAAAACTAGACTATAGAAAAAACTGTGTTCTAAATAGATAAGCAAAACTTTCCACCACCCCAAACTAAGAAGGGTGAGGGGTTTTAAGATTAAAAGAACAGTACGTATTCTTTTTATGTTGCTATAAGGAAGAAGCAAAGTATTGGTTATAAAGAAACATATTCATAAATGGTAATAAAATAATTTTCGATATGATAGCATTTTCATATAAAATCTTGTGTTCAGCTGAAGAAAATAAGTCAAGTACATCTGGGATGGCATGAAGGTGAGAACATTTTAATTTCTGTGTAATATTTTCCTTTAAGCAATCGCTATGGTGTTTACTTGCAAGAGTTTAACTCTTTCAACGCCTTGACGAGTTAACTCGTCAATTATGAGAAAAAGCTTCCCTGCCAATGACGAGTTTTTTACGGCTTTCCGCAATATCGCTATTATCTTCCGCAACTTGTACAACTCGGAAGTAACGCCTCACGTGAAAGAGAAAGATCTCTGTGTATGTTTTAAGGATCGGTTTGAATCTATCAAAAGTCCTTCACAAAAATGGAATTATCTCAGCTTTTTGCTAAAAACGTGGTGTTTTTGAAGAAATCTACCCATTTGAGAGCTGATTACAAGTGAACCATAGATAAAATTTTTATTTAATTAATTTATTTATTTATTTGAAACAGAGGGTTTTTTCCTTTATTTGATAAATTGTATGTTTATATATTTAAAGAAAAGAACATTTTCTGGAAGGCATTAAACTTTTATAAAAATCATGATAAAATGCTGGCGCTGGCTGGCAACTGTTTTAAAAAACCGTGGTGGGGAAAGAGTTAAGAAAATCTGCTCTATACAGCCATAGGAAAGAGGACTAAAACTTCTCTATCAACACTAATTACCATGCTTTTAAGTAAATAAAGCTCAGCACGTTCAGTACTTCATGACGTACTGTAGAACTGGCAGGTCCTTTCCTTTGAGACATCAGAGAACCCAATGTGTTGACAACATCCTCATAAATGATGTATTAGCTGAATGACCATTCGCCGGGTACCTGGTATAACCCCTTCAACGGGGCGGCCATGGGCCTTTTTGCATTCTCTATCAGCCGTTTTTAATTTCCCTGCTAATTAGGAGCCATCTGTGGGCCGTCACAGGCTAAATGTATGCTACTGAAGCTAATAGGTGAGATGCATTGAACCCAGAGAGAGAGAAAGAGATTTTGACAGGAATGCCTACGGGCTGGTACCCAACATTTACTGACTTGCTAAACTGACACTAAGTGAGAACTTTTGGTCATCACGACGTTCCCGAAGAGTCCCTATATGGAAATAATAATGGGATCATTTCTAAATCAGATTGTTAGGTACTTGGCACTAGCACCTATGTGCTTTTTACAATGATTTGGGATGACCCACCTTACGTCCTAATTGGCCATTTACAAAAGAGAATGTGCACTTTTTTTCCCTTCCAGTGTTCCTGTAGATCAATCTGTAGAGCACTGCATGCGTTAACAACTCTAAAGTTTGTAGGTTAAATTCCCAGGGAACATACTGATAAAATGTTTACCTTAAATGCATTGTAAGTTGCTTTGGATGAAAGCGTCTGCTAAATGCATAAATATAATTGTAATGTAAATGTCCTTTGATTGCATCCCACGGGAATTTGTACGTATTGTACGAGTTGGCTAATTCGTATGAATCCGTACAAAGTGAATCGTATGATAATAAGATGAAGCCCCACCATTAACCCCTGCCCAATTCCCCAGCATCACAGGGGCAAAAGCAAGTCATACAGAAAACGTACAAATATGGCCATACTAGGGTAGTGCCGATAGACGAAAGTATCGTGTATCGATAATTGTCAGACATAAAGCCAAAAGCAGGCTTTCATGACGATAGTTGCTGATGGTTGTCATCATCATCATCGGCTCACATTAATTTCCTTCTCGCATGCACCTGGACTTAATGCGCACGTCTTGGACTCTTGCTCGGACCTGAATGCGCACGGCATGGACTCGTAGCACCTGAACTTGTAATACGCATGGCTCTGACATTTCCTTGCACTAGAGAGGTTATAAGGAGCACAGGGATTTAAAACCAGCGAGTGTGTTGTTCCCGCTCCTTGGCCTGGAATTTAATGATGCGCTTTAATGAATTTAATGGCATTAGTTTTAAGAAGGTGGTGGTCATGACAGTGTTGTCCTTTTTATCCACCAATTAAGTGACTTCATAAATGAGGAAAAAACGAACAAATAAATAAATGAGTAAACTACTGCCACGCCCCTCGATACTATCATGTATCGGCGATCTCACAGGCATAAACACTAGGCCATCTAGTATAAATTAAAACAAATTTGCCATGAAATTGGACCACGTTGGACCATTTACCAATAAAATTCCCAGACAGAATTACTGAAATATAATTCCTGGATTTAATCATGCAGAAAAGACCTGATAATACTGCTAAAGCATCGTAAAGAAATGGCATGGACTATGCAAAACATTTCCTGCTCCCCATTCAATAACATCTGAAAAATCTCCTCTCATCTGAACGCTTCTAAATCAATGTCGCACGATCATTTGTAGAGTTCTCCAGTTCATGCAAATGGCTCTCTTAATCTGACACCCTGGGTGCCATTCGAATAAATTAAGACTCTTTCACTATCTTACACGCTCACCGACATTTCCAGCCACGAAAATGTCAAGGGCAAAATGTCCTGTTCGTTTACGGGGCCCGAGACTGATGCATTAATGCACAATTGCCTGCTTAGAGGGTGGAACATGCAGTGATTTTCTCAGGACACTCTTTTGAAGTGATACAGGAACATAACAGCGATGACCATCAAGACACAATTTGAAACGACTCGGCGCGAATTAATCACAGAAATAACACGTATGCTGGTTTAGGTGAAGCCCGCTAATACAATGCTCACGGTTCGTTACAACACCGGAGATTTGTATTCATGTGGTGGGACGATGTTTCTCAAGAGGGCCTGAAACAAAAAGAGCATGTTCTGATATATCCTGCATTCTGGTAGATGCCTTTCCTTATCGCCACGCTCTGATAAGAGACAGACAAATCAAACATGTTGCAATAACTAATCTCCCGGCAAAGCTATTCTTCCTCTAGTGGGAAAACTGAATTGAAATACGAGACGTAACAGGAGAGTACAATAAGGAAAAGCATTTTGGACTATGATGAGAGAAACATTGATTGACTTCATATTTTAAGGGTATCCGATAACACATAATTGATTTATAGAGTTCAAAAATATTAGACTAAAACGTGCACTAAAAATCTTACCACTTTCCAAAAACTGTATTTGAATTTTAGGCAAAATAGTCTTATAAGGTCCACTTGTTTGGGAACCAAGCGGTTAAGATTGTTACAGACTCCTCTCCCCTTGGTCACAAACCATCTGGCAGAAGGCTGCGGTCCATCAGGACCAGAACCTCATGCCCCAAACAATTTCTTTCCATCCACAACCGGCCTCATCAACAAAACCCAGGACACACCAGGGTCTCTTAGCTGTCCCATTGGATATTACACATTACATTAACCGAAACCTCATATTGTTGTTTCATATGAGTAACATTACTCCACAGAACTTCGTACCACCAACTGTGAACATTTGTGCTGGACCCAATTTTGCACATCCTGCAGTAATATAAAGTTAATGGGCCCTATTTTAACGATCTGAAACGCAAGTGCGAAGCGCAACGCGCAAGTGAGTTTGTGGGCGGATCTTGGGCGCTGTTGCTATTTTCCCGGCGTGAGAAATAACTCTTGCGCCGGGCGCAAATCAATAAGGGGTTGGTCTGAATTAGGTTCATTATTCATAGGTGTGGTTTGGGCGTAGCGTCAAATAAACCAATCAGAACGTCATGCAACATTCCCTTTAAAAGCAAGGGCGCAAGTTCCATGGCGGGTTGCTATTATTATGGCGGATTTACCAGGCGCACGCCAGGAGCGGTTCACAGCCGAGGAGACCGACGTTCTTGTAAGGGCAGTCAAAGAAAGAGAAATTATTTTGTATGGGGATGGGAGAAACCCGCCCAAATCAGCGTCGGTTAAACAGGCGTGGGAGGAAATAGCCACAATTGTTTCGTCAGCTGGCATCCCCAGGACGATGCACCAGTGCCGCAAGCGTTACAATGATATTAGGAGACGGGGGAAGTCCAAGCTTGCCAGCATAAATCGGGCACGCCGTGTAACGGGTGGTGGATCTGCCTCTACACAGGACCTGACGCCAGCAGAGGACATCGCTGCGTCCACTCTCACCGCTGAAAGCGGTGCCATCTGAGGAGGGAACAGCGCATCAATCAAGACCACGCCGTGGCAGCATCGCTAGACCAGAAGACCACCCATTCCTGCAGCTCCAGCAAAGCGGATTTGAAATGCTGGAGCGGGAGCTGTCCGGGATGCGGCGAAGTGTGAATGCCCGTCTTGACCGGGTGGCGATGTTGCTGCGGCCTCTCGGACGCATCTCCTCTAGCCTGGAGAGGATTGCTGCAGCCATGGAGCGTGCCCCTTCAAGCGCACCACCACCACCTGTTGTGTCTCCTCCTGTTGTGCCTATTCCTCCTTCCCTCACTCCATCTCCGTCCACCCGTTACACCAGACGCACACCGCGCAATGCCATTCCCGGACCCTCAGGTGTCCAATCCC
This sequence comes from Paramisgurnus dabryanus, assembly GCF_030506205.2. NCBI lineage: Eukaryota > Metazoa > Chordata > Actinopteri > Cypriniformes > Cobitidae > Paramisgurnus > Paramisgurnus dabryanus. The sequence continues at coordinate 37,064,649 of NC_133345.1, read as the reverse complement.
GCCGAAGCGCGCGTCGCAAAACTAGAGGAGGGAAAAAGAATGACAGTTTTTCTGTTTAAATATTTTTAACCTCATTTTCCTTTTATTAATTACTGTTTGCTATTGAGTTTTCTTTTTGACTAAATGTAAATCAATGTTACAAATAAATACTTTTGAATGTTTTGGACTCGTTCTCTTTGAATCACCACCCGAGTATGGTTATATTTTTGCAATTTAGTATAACATTAGACTGAGATAACTTTGCATACCTCACTATAAACGATGCAGCAGCTCTTCTGCCAAATAAGCTCTCCTCTCCCGTGCTGCTGCTGGGGCATTTGGGTTAAGTGGCATCGGCACATGCAGTTCACCATCACGTCTCCTTAAGTCCTCTAATATTTCCTCATCTATGTCACCAACACAACCTTGATTTATGGAAATGTTATGTAAAACACAACACGCCACAATGATTGCTGCGACTTTTTGAGGACTGTACTGTAAAGTGCCTCCTGATCTATCCAAACACCTAAAGCGCATTTTCAGTATGCCGAACGTTCGTTCAATTACAGAGCGTGTTTGTGTGTGTTTTCGATTAAACTGCATTTCACGCATTGTTGCTGGCATCAAAAATGGTGTCATCAGCCATGTCTTTAACGGATACCCATTGTCCCCTAACAGCCAACCATCCAACGGGGGATTCCCCTCGAAGATGGCAGGAATGGAAGAGTTGGCCAGTATGAATGAGTCGTGGCTCGAGCCAGGATAATTTGCAAAGACATGGGTGATTTTACTATAAGCATCGCAAATCACTTGTACGTTGATTGAATAGGTTCCCTTGCGGTTGATGTATACAAGTGCGTTTTCTGATGGGGCACGTAGCTGCACATGGGTGCAGTCTATACAACCAAGGACACCAGGGAACCCATACTTCGCACAAAATGACTGCTTTGCTCTTTCCTGGCTGTCAGGTGTGACGGGGAATTTGATGTATTCCCCAGCATGTCGGACTAGACCTGAGGTAACTGCATGTATGGCCGAACTTATGGCAGATTGTGAAATGCCTCCAATGGAGCTAAGGGGGTGTTGGAACGACCCAGACGCATAGAAATGTAATGCTGCTGTAATCTTTACTGCAACGGGCAAGGCATATGGAGAGGGTGCATCAGTCCCCAGCTCATCTGCCAGGAGATGACAGATGTCTGTCACAGCCTGGCGGGTCAGGCGTAGCTTGCATAAGCATTCCTCCTCACTGAGGGAGAGATATGTAAGTCTTGGCCGGTATACCCTCTCCCTCCGGCGTCTAATTCTCTGTCCCAAGACATACTCCATCTTACTGTGCAAAATAAAAAAATATGAGCAAACTCAACTGGTAAGTTGAATACTAAGGTTTTTAATGTACTTACATATGGTAAAGGTGATTTCGCAGTCTTCCGATTTTTTTCCTGGTTCTTGACGGACAAACCAATTTGTCAGATGTCCTTATATACACATATGTCTTGTCACTTCTGGGCAAACAGGTCTGATCCGTCATTACTATAATTAGCCTGAATAATTAGTAAGCTACATTTATGCCTATTTTCTCCACATCTTCGTGAACACCACAATGATTTCCCCTATCTCATGTATTAATCTTTTTTATTGTAACAATTTATGATTTAATGATTTCCCTTATCTCATGTATTAATCTTTTTTATTGTAACAATTTATGATTTAATGATTTCCCTTATCTCATGTATTAATCTTTTTTATTGTAACAATTTATGATTTAATGATTTCCCTTATCTCATGTATTAATCTTTTTTATTGTAACAATTTATGATTTAATGATTTCCCTTATCTCATGTATTAATCTTTTTTATTGTAACAATTTATGATTTAATGATTTCCCTTATCTCATGTATTAATATTTTTTATTGTAACAATTTATGATTTAATGATTTCCCTTATCTCATGTATTAATATTTTTTATTGTAACAATTTATGATTTAATGATTTCCCTTATCTCATGTATTAATATTTTTTATTGTAACAATTTATGATTTGCAAAAATAACTGTTGCATCTGTGTAGATTAGATAAGCAATGCGCGTTATGCACGCTATACATTATGGTCAAGCATGCGCCCTTAAAATAGCATATTGAACCACGCGCAACGCGCCACTGACTTTAGACTAGTTTTTTTTGGTTAGTAGCGCAATTGTTTTTTGAAACTGCAAAATAGCATAAGAGATGGTTTGCGCCGCAACACGCCTCCTTTTTGCGCTGAACCGCCCAGGGAGCGCAAGTTCATTCCCTAGTTTGCTGACGTGCATCTGTGGAGGGAAAAACCCCGCTGTGCGCCGGGGCAAAATACAAATGATACATGCGTCACTGACAAAGTCAATTGCGCTGGGTGCAAGATAGAGCCCAATGTCTCTTATATTTTCCTAAATTTTGATATTTTTACATTTCTACTCATAGGTAGCATTATTAAAGTTGTTAAGAATATTTATTTACTAAAGGATTAGTCCATTTTCTTAAAAAATCCAGATAATTTACTCACCATCATGTCATCCAAATTGTTAATGTCTTTCTTTGTTTAGTCAAGAAGAAATTATGTTTTTGAGGAAAACATTCTAGGATTTTAATGGACTTTAATGGACCCCAACACTTAACATTTTTAATGCAGTTTAAAGTTGCAGTTTCAAAGGACTCTAAACGATCTGAAACGAGGCATAAGGGTCTTATAGCGAAATGATAAGGCAAGAAATTTTTGGCAAGAAAAATAAAAAATATGCTCTTCTAAACCACAACTTCTTATCTTTCTCCGGTCATGTTACATGCCAGCGCAACCTCACGTAATACGTTATCACTTCAAAATTAAGCCCATTTACAAGTGTGGAGAAAGAGGACCGTGATACTAATTAATATCTTTGCGTCAGTTTATTGTTTAAAATGGTCTACAAATGTACGTTTCATATATGAAGAGTTTCGTTGCAAAACGAGATAACTCCGTTTTTAACATTTTTGTCAAAAAAAAAAATGTTTATTATTATGTTAACCGGTTATTATTTTGTTTTATGATGCTACTTAGCTGTATTTTATTAAGTTATGAATGTTTAAATCAAACCAAACCAACTGCAGTTGAATTGATATTAATTGGAATGCACAACCAAAAAACGTTATCTCGTTTTGCAACAAAACTCTTCATATGCAACACGTGACCTTTCTAAGTCATTACGCAAATATGTGAGGTCGCGCTGGCTCGTCACACAGCTGGAGGAAAACGAGAAGTTGTTTAAAAGTGCATCTTTTTTATTTTTCTTGCCAAAAATGACAATAATTTTGCTAGATAAGACCCTTATGCCTCGTTTGAGATCGTTTAGACTCCTTTAAAACTGCAATTTTAAACTGCATGTTAAGTGTTGGGGTCCATTAAAGTCCATTAAAATGAGAAAAAACCTAGAATGTTTTCCTCAAAAAACATAATTTATTCTCGACTGAACAAAATAAGACATCAACATTTTGGTGGCGAGTTAATTTACTTGAAATTTTTGTAAGAAAATTGACTAATCCTTAAGAATATGAATTTTATTTACTGGAATTTACTGTCATTTTTTGCCACAAGACAAATTCATTGCACCTTTTGAATTTTTCTGAAAAAGAAAATCAGTGAGAGAGCAAAAGAGAGGTAGAGAGAGCAAGGGATAGAGCGCGAGGGATAGTGAGAGCGAGAGAATAAAATACAAAAAATAAAAAATATACTTCAGGGCCATTTTGATTCAGTTTCTTTGACATGTGGCATCCTTTATCACCGGCTTCTGATACAAGGATTAAAGCCTGGGCTACACTGCAGGAAACTTGGGTACGACAAGCAAGTACACTGTACGATGATGACACCTTTTTAATCAGAGGTTTCAACGACTGCGTCACACGTTAGTGCAACGTCACCAGCATGCACTGGTGGAAAACAAATAGCGGTATGCGCAGGGTTACCACACCTTAGTTAACTTCAAATTCAATGCCCTTTCAAGGACTTTTCAGGTCCAATACCCTCAAATTCAAGGACTAAATATGGGGACACATTTCAAGTGAGTGCAAGGTTACATCACGTTACCTTTTATGATACATTGTTACAGTTCCCTTTCGAGGGAACTCGCACAGCATCACTGCGGTGACACTTTGGGGACGCCTCCAGGGAGCAAGTGCCTCTGAATGTTTTTTAAATTCAACCAATGGTGAGGCTTAACGACAAAGACAGGGTGACATGGGAGCCAGGAAGTATATCACTATTTAAATATTGCCAAAGACGACGTTACAGGGACACAGGAAGTATGGCAAGGGAGATGCAGCGCATCGTTCCCTTCTCGGGGAACAACAGTTAAATATGTAACCCGAGACTTTTTTTGTGTCAAACACAACTATGCAAAAAGCATTTTGGTATGAATCAACATTCGCATACAGAAGATATAAGCATTTAAAGCGAACAGTCGAAAAGTCTAGAATTTTTATGATATTATCCTACACTACACAGGAAATAATATGGATTTTCTTGCATAGAATAGATTCCAGCACTTTCAATGACCTGTATCTATGTATGTATATGTAATTTTTGGCTTTAAACCGTAGCCAAAACAAAACCATCATCAACAATAAAAAAGCAGACACGCTGCACATGATGCAAAGTTGAGTATGTGAAACACTGAATTATGTAAGTATACATAAATCATTCATTATCTGGGATTTCCTGAACAGAGCCATCAATAAAACACATCCAATAATCAGCTTCAATAAAACCTGCCACAAACATTTGGCTCCAATCGTATTCCCCAATCAGGCACAAGGGTCTATGGATTCTTTCCTCTCATTCATTATGAAAACAGCACAAAAACATGAAAAATATAATCCTTTAGGACTTTACTGCATATGTATGTCAAATTCCCTGCAAACATGTTCAATTATAAAGACTGTGTAAAGACCACATGATTGCTTGTCATGTTCTCAGGAACCATGATGCATAATGCATTTAAGCGAGCAAATATCCAAACAACCGCAAAAATGAATGATTTAGGGAACCTGGAGGAAAAAGTCCATGTGAAGAGTTTAACGGGTCAGTTTAAAATCAGAAAGGAATAAAGTGAATTGGATAAAGACAACCATCTTTTTCTGTTTTTTTTTTTTTGGTTGATGGATGCCTGTGTGAAAGTGCATTTTTTTGCATAGCAGATCTTCACTTTACCTTTGACTTTTTGCTATCTGGTGTAGCATAAACTATAAGCAATATACAGTAGCTACTGTAGAATATCAACATATAGCATAAGCTACCTGTATATTGATTATATTGCTTCTAAACAAATATATTTAAATCCACACTAAGTTTGGTTTGTGTATAATTGAAATGAAGTGAATGTTTATGTGGATAATTGGAGGGATAAAACTCAATTAACTCTCCATTCTGATATCAAACAGACAACAGCACTATCAGACCTTAAATGAAAAACAAGTCACTCAGACTCCATACACCATCAGCATTCTTGCATTTAAATGATAAACATCTGCAAAACAGTTTTCTTGGTAAAAAACCCTTTTTTTCACAATTGCAGAACATCTAACGAATCATTTTTTGTCTCTGAATCCTGAAAAGAAACAAAACAGGAAATTAAAACAAGTGTATGCAATTTAACCAGGCATTTCGAAATTTCCTTTGAGACCTTAATGACGGGAAGCCTGACTCATTCCCACAAACTGTTTGCTTCAACCAACCTGTTAATTTATCAAACCCAGATAAAATATGATTCAGCAGTCCTTTCCTTAAGCATACAGAGAGCGAAACTAGAATCACATTACTCAGATTTTATCTCACATTGAGGAGTCTTTGAGAGACCAGATGAGAGTTACTCAAGGCATAAACAGTTTAAAATCCATTCAAAAGAGTCAGTTAAAAAAAAAAACGAATCATTCAACATTTAAACATACCTATGGATAAAATCTTAAGAGTAAAGCTGTTGAATGTCAGCAAATTCAATCATTCTGGACATTTAAGATTTTCTGAAGTTTTGTAAACAAATGTCTACGACTGGCAGAAGAACATACCCATTACTGAGATTCATGATCAGTCACGTTCAGTCAAGTAAATTATTAAGTGTCTTCTTGAATTTCTGTCATGTTTTACAAGTTATATCCAACTTCCAAAAAAAAACTAATCCATTAAAGAGGAAATACTGGACTGCTTCAGAAATAAAATGCTGCCACTATTGTAAATACAATACATAGAGCCTTTACTGTAAGTTGTAATATTTTTGCAATGTGTACTGAGCCAAATGTGCAGTATACAAGAGCATGCAAGCTTGACTTATGACCCGTAAGAAATATTAACTGCTTTCTAAAACATTTTCCATGTCTTATTCTCCAAAATGGTTCTTTAAAGTTAAGACAATGATTTACAATATTTAAAAAAATGTCATTTGTTGTACAGTTCCGCATAGTATTTAATAAAACATACATATATATGTGTGTGTGTGTGTGTGTGTGTGTGTGTGTGTGTGTGTGTGTGTGTGTGTGTGTGTGTGTGTGTGTGTGTGTGTGCGGCCGGGTAATTATCACGTTGGGGGGACCAATTGTCCCCACAAAGATAGGAATACCAGTATTTTTGTGACCTTGTGGGGACATTTTGATGTCCCCATGAGGAAACAAGCTAATAAATCAAACAGAATGATGTTTCTTGAAAATCTAAGGTATCAGACAGTTTCCTGTGATGGTTGGGGTTAGGGAATGGGGCAGGTAAGGGGAATAGAATATACAGTTTGTATGGTATAAAATGCATTACGTCTATGGAATGTCCCCAAAAACATGGAAACCAGAACGTGCGTGTGTGTGTGTGTGTGTGTGTGTGTGTGTGTGTGTGTGTGTGTGTGTGTGTGTGTGTGTGTGTGTGTGTGTGTGTGTGTGTGTGTGTGTGTGTGTGTGTATAATTTTTCAGTTAGTGCGGTTTGTGTTCACATCACTGATCTATCTAAATGACTGAATTGAGCATGACGTCACAACTTTGAAGCCACCGCGCCGCCATGTTGGTATACCCAAACATTCTATTAAATCATTGGACCTTATCAGATTTTAATGATAAAACATTATTTAACTAGTCTCTGTTTTTATATCTGAGGTCTCCTGTACATTATTACAACGCAAACGTCCTAAGAATGTACATAGTTATTTACTGAAAGTTAATAAGTTCAGAAATGGGTCGCACCTGAGTTTGGCGACACCTGAGTTTGGCAACAACCAAACAGGTGTTTTCGAAACAGCCGTTTAGTGCACACCAAAGTGCGGCTGTTGTGTTCACACTGACCCAAACGAACCGTACTCAGACCGACACGTCATTTGGGCCGACCTAAACAGTGCATGTGTAAAAACACCATCAAAAGGTACAAAAGCTGTCACTGGGACAGTATCCTTTCAAAAAGGTACACCTTTGTACCCAAAGAGTGCATATTAGTACTTCAAAAGGTACATATTGGTAGTTCAAAGATACGTATTGGTACCCAAGACACATATTTGTACCTAAATGCTACATAATAGGCCCTTTTTGTGACAGCTTTTGTATCTTTATTTTTGACAGTGGATGCAAGTATGGATTTATTCACATGTGATAATGGTCAATTTTTGGTTTATAGATCACCTTAAAAATAATATTTTCTGTCATGTATGGTTTGTTAATTGGACAATATTGGCCAAGATACAGTACAGCTATTGAAAATCTGGAATCTAAGGCTGTAAATTAATAAAAATATTGAGAAAATCACCTTTAAAGTTGTCCAAATGAAGTCCTTAGCAACACATATTACTAAAGATAAATACATTTTTGAGATATTTAAAGTAGAAAATGTTAATATTCAGGATTTTTGGCATAACGAAATCAATAATTTTGAACCATACAATGTATTTTTGGCTATACTCTTAGAACAGATGTGTTACAAACAACACATTAGTGTTAGTTTAGGAACAACACACTAATTGCATTGTCTCCGAATCCACACATCTCTGTTTTATTATTGAAACACCACATTTTGTGTTATTTTTAACACTTTTAAAACAATTTTTTTATTTTTTTAAAAACAAAATCAACACTAAAAGACTAAATGGGCCCTATTTTAACGATCTGAAATGCAAGTGCGAAGCGCAAAGCGCAAATGACTTTGTAGGCGGATCTTGGCGCTGTTGCTATTTTCCTGGCGGGAGAAATAACTCTTAAGGGGTAGGTCTGAAGTAGGTTCATTATTCATAGGTGTGGTTTGAGCGTAACGTCAGATAAACCAATCAGAACGCTATCCAACATTCCCTTTAAACGCAAGGGCGCAAGTTCCATGGCGGGTTGCTATTATTATGACGGATTTACCAGGCGCACGCCAGGAGCGGTTCACAGCCGAGGAGACCCACGTTCTTGTAAGAGCAGTCAAAGACAGAAGTTGTTTTGTATGGGGATAGGAGAAACCCGCCCAAACCAGCGTCGGTTAAACAGGCGTGAGAGGTAATAGCCACAATTGTCTCATCAGCTGGCATCCCCATCGTTGCGCAAAGTGCTACAATGATGTCAGGAGACGGGTGAATCCCAAGCTTGCCAGCATAAATCGGGCACGGCTTGTAACGGGAGGTGGATCTGCCTCTACACAGGACCTGACGCCAGCAGAGGACATCGCTGCGTCCACCCTCACCACTGAAAGGCTTTGGGGGCTTTGAAATCGGACCCAAGAAACGCAAGCAAGGTCCAACCCCAAAGTACACTTACAAATCCAGTTCATATACATTAAGGTTTCTTATGAAAACATTTTAATTATTATTTACATAAAATAAACGTAATACAGCCACACAACAAACTTATGAAAATATTTTAATCGTTATTTGCATGATACTTTTTTAACGCAGCCACACAATAAATAAAAACTATCACCACAATGCTCACCACTATGATTCCCCTTATCTCATGTGTTAATATTTTTTATTGTAATAATTTATGATTTGAAAAAATAACTGTTGCATCTGTGTAGATTAGATAAGCAAAGTATGTGCGCGTTGTGCACGCCAGTGGGGAACCTTCAGAGCCTTCTACGCCTTCAGAGAAGGCCTAAAAAATATTAATAAAAAGATTTTTTATAATAATAATACAAATAAATAATATTCAATAAAAATATGTTTTTACATTTTTAAATTTCTATTTAATTAAATTTAATACAATACATGTAATATATTTTCTCTCATCTATGTTCTAACGTAAAGCTTACTGTCAGGTTCATGTCATGAAAACATCTAATCCAATCAGAATCGTCTGTCTCTATTAAGGCCCGGTTATCTGGCTCATTCATTGGTTAGGACTTCATGAATCCCAGGGAAGGCCAAGCTATGTGTTTTGGTGTGGAGAGTGACGGGCAAATCGACCAATCACGTTTTGATTTCAAGTGGGCGGGTTAAAAACAAAATATTGTAAGCCTTCATGAAGTCCTAAGCATGCAACAAACTGGATGCGAGCAGCCGTAGAACACCAAAGACGAAGATCATAGACCGTTAATATTAATACAGTCTAATGGCCCGAATCTCTGCGGTGAGAGTGGTTGAGGTAAATGGCGGAAAACATGATTGACGTTGTGGTTAGCTTGATAGGGCAGAGGTGAAATTACTTAAGCGCGTACTCGTGAAGAGCACAGCCGGGAGAAGCGCATGCATAGGAGCCTGTGCATATGACGCGAACACGAGAAAAATAATGGGTTTAATTATACTTTTACTTCCTGACAGTTTCACTTGTTATGTGAGGATAGTAATGACTGACAGACGACGCCCAATTACATACAATATAATTTCCTAACTAAATCTGAGAGAATGCGAAAACATTCAAATATTTTTTTCCCGCTATACCCGATGGGCAGGGCGGAGATACATTTTGGTAGCCCTCGGGGCTCGGGCTAGAGATTTTGCGAGCCCTGGATATCTTATAACAACAGTTATAAGCCACAAGAAGGTGCACTGAGAACGCAGGGTGCTATATTTCCCCTTATGAAAAAGACTAACAAGGTATCCTACAGCTAAATATATATTTCCAAAAAATAAAAAATAAATTAAAGAACATAATTTAAGCTTGTTAAATGCAAATTTACAGAGCCCCTGTCATTACAGAGCAGCAGAGTCTGTATTTGTGTTTATCAGTTAGATTAAAGTAATTTTAAACTTTAAAACTGCATTTAAAGGCAGACAATGCCCATTCTGTAATTTAACTTTGCGTGCTCAGAATTTTTACACGTTCACTGTATGATTTAACGAAATACGAATAGCCTAGTATTATGGATGGAGAGGCATTTGCACTTCATTGCATATTTTGAAGGCCCAGCTGAAGTACCCACGGTTAGCCACTGGTGCACGCTATACATTATGGTCAAGCATGCGCCCTTAAAATAGCATAATGAACTACGCGTAACTGACTTTAGACTAGTTTTTTTTTGTCAGTGACGCAATTGTTTTTTGAAACTGCAAAATAGCATCAGGGATGGTTTGCGCCGCAACACGCCTCCTTTTTTGCGCTGAACCGCCCAGGGAGCGCAAGTTCAAGTTCAAAACCCGCTGTGCGCCGGTGCAAAATAGGAGTGATACATGCATCACTGACAAAGTCAATTGCGCTGGGTGCAAGATAGGGCCCATCGTATTAAAATTGCACATAATTTGTTAAATGCATAACACAAAATATAACACATCCTTTCTAAGAGTGTATTGCCACAAAAAAATCACCATGACTTTGATAAAGCACAATAAGACCAGAAGCGTGCATGAATTATTCTAAAATGTTTGTTATGACATCACATAAATCTCACAATGTCACTGTATTGTCAAACTCTAAATCTGGCAATAAAATGGCATAGCGTACATGAATGACAATTAAATTTGAGGCAAAATCCATTCTGTATCAATAGTGGACTTCAGGTTTTCAATCAAACACATGTCATTTGTAAATGATCTTGTTAGCATTTTACAGTGCTCAATGGCTCTTCTGGTAAGACAGTGTGAAATACTGAATAGTATGCCTTGGGGTTTGAGTATATATATGGAGCTTATCCACTTAATAAGAGCGCTTACTGAAACGTGTGGGAACAGAACCAGCGTGGTTTAACATTTAGCTTTAAGCATCCATTTAGATTTAGCCACAAAAGGCATGCGAAATCAGACCAGGCTGAGCATTTCTCTCCAGATAAAAGCATTGCAGTAAATGTATGCAACCCGTTGTGATTTCATAAGGGACAAGTAGGTTGAAACGCACCTATAAATGCCACACGTGCGTGTATGCTAACGCACTAGTCTGCTCTCATTCTGACGATCATCGGCTCTAAATACAGACATATGCAGATACATTTACACACGCGCACGCTGCTTCGTTTGAACGGCATAAACCGGAGACTAAGAGAGTTTAGTAGGTCACATGTAACGGCACACAGCTGAAAGGCTAATACCTTCATTGTCACGGACTGAAATACAAATCTCATTGTAAATTAATCTGCATTTCTCAGAGCAATGCATTTCACAGACATTTCACAGTGTGCAGGTGGTAAGAAGTAAGAACTGGATGACAATTGAGCACACAAAAAAGAAACTTAATGGGAAAATGGAACAGCTTTAGTCCTGAGAGAAAATGAAATCTGGAGTGAAAAACGGGGGGAATCCAAATACGCTGGAGTCGAACAAAGAAGCACGCAGGGAACGGTTAAATATTCCCTCCCTGGCTTCAGATTAAAACCAGTCACGATTTTGCAATCTCTTTTAAACAAGCGCCACACGAAGCAAAGGGAAAGCCCTTCAGTACCATATCCTGCATGAAAGCTAGCATATTCTGTCAGAATGTAACCGTCTAGGGGCCGGGGTTATATTAAAGGCAAACCACATCATGGGGTAGAAATGCTACTGCAGTCCAGACGTGGTATCAGGGCCTTTGAGGTAACAGTGACCCCTGGCACATGCAGAAACTACAGAAGCATCCCCTGCTTCTGGCAGTGAAACACAACGCCAACATTGAGCTTTTCCCTCATCAACGAGTGTCTGGATGCATAGTCACGAAGTTAAGGCTAAAGTAACGGACTTAAAGTTGTGACTACTTTAACTTATACGACAACCGGTAACAGGTGCCTTCAATCTTCAAGGTAACTTTAGTTTCACAAAACAGATTTCCAGAATCTAGCATCATTACATGTCCTAGAGCGGCATGTCACCCAATGACTCCAAAAAAAAAGAGGGAGAGAAGGAAAGAGAGAAAAAGAGAAACTCAAAAGCAGATTGCACAATTAAAATTATATAATTAAACACCAAAAATGAGGTCAACTCTGTTACTGTGTGCCGGGAACCTCTCCAGAGCTTATGGTTCCTTTCTTGGTTGAGGGATTATGAAAGGATCTTATATGAAACGATTCACCCAAAAATAAAAATTCAGTAATAATTTCTATGAACAAAGTCATTTTGCTGATAATCACCTCCGGATTCAAAAATAGCTACGTCAGTGAACAGCGCTGATTCACATGTGTTACCACAAAGCGATGCCCTATATAAATGATGTGATGGCTTCATTACGCTTGCACTGGATTACTTTTGTAAAACCTTTAGGGGAAGTTTCCTAAAGAGGTTTTAGATTAATCCAGGACTAGGCTTTAGTTATTAGGACATTACTATTGAATCATTGTATTAATTATTGAAAAACAATATGGATTGAGGATTATCTTAAACAAAATCTGACGGAAACAATGGAGAAATATCAATATTTCTTATATGTAATACGTTTGTGGATTAAAACTGCAAATAGCTGTTATATTGTGATTGCTTAGCATGGAGATTTTCATACGACGTCGCGCAGTTTCATAATACGGGTATGAAGTCCTTTAATGAATGAACACATTCCTCGTTGCATAGAATGCATTATTCATTTTGCTAGAACATTTATTTCATAAAACAGCACATAGAAATGACATCTAAACCATTTAACCTTTCTCATGAAATATGGCATGACAAGTTTAATACGCTTCTTTATCAAAATAATACATTGTAAACGTAATAGTTTGTAAACAAAAACGTGCTGGGACCGCTCATGGGCCTGGTTTGGTTTAACAGGTTCAGTGGCGGATTCAGCAAATTGGGGGCCCAAGGCGAAGGTATGTATGGGGCCCCCCATCCAATCTATAAAAGAGAACGAAACATTTTTTTTTACTCCAAAATGAAGATGGAAAGCAGAGAACACACAAAGTGTAGCACTACACAAACCAATAGAGAATAAATCAATGTGGTAAAAACAGCCACGAACAGTAAATGAGGGAGAATTTTTTTTTTATCTGATGCTGCACAAAAACTAGCAATGCATCAAAGCCAGTGTTGTTACTAATCTAACACATGCCCAAGACTGTGATAAAAGGTTAAAAAAATCCAGTCTACTGTCATTTTTTTAATATTGAAAATAAGTAATTGTATGTGTGTTTCCCCAAATCAGTTTTGAGTTTTTGAAAACATTATTGGCAATTAAAAAGTAAAAATCCTAGATTTTTAATGTTTTAATCGGGACTGAGGTTTATTAACAGATTTATGCAAAAAAATAAATAAACCAAATATTTATCTGAATTTTACAGCAGTTTAATTTAGTGGATGTTTTCTTCACGAACATAAAGGGTTGTGAATTGTGTATTGTTTTATAGTTTTTGAAAAATTTTCAAAGCATTTTCCCAAAATATGTGTCAAAATAAGATGTGTCGCCAAAAATCATCCATTTGCTGAAACACAGAGAAAGTTGTGGCCAAATTAAGACTCAACAGCACCCCATAGTGGACAAAAACATCCCCAACATAACATAAGGGTTAAATTATTTTTTTTCTGTAGTAACGTTATTTACTTCACCACAAAATCATTTTAATCAGTGCAGGGCTGAGGCTATTACTAGCAGAACTAGATGGTTAACTCACCAAAGCCCCATTTTCGCGTTTATATTTGTCTTGATTCATCTCTGTTCGTGTACTTTCCCAGTCCTTCTGTCACTAGGTGTTTCTTTCGCGCAGCGCGCACCATTACGGACTAGTCCATTTTATTGTGAAAGAAGTGGGGTGTATGTGTGTACTGACAGATAAACATGAATTGGACATTTTAACTACTATTTCAAAGTTTCAACGTATTTCTTAAGAATATTAATACAATTTACAATGCTTTTCAAGTGTTCATGATGATAATGGGTTTATTTATTTATTTATTTATTTATTTGGTTGGTTGGGGGGCCCCTAATATGACTGCTGGTAGGGGCCCCAAGCAGCCGCTTACCTATGCCTCTATGTTAAGAACGCCTCTAAACAGGTTTAGTAGTTTATACAAACATACCTTACAAAAAAACATTATTGGTGCGCATCATCAGACAAAACAATAGCACTGATATGTAAAGATATGTCAGTGCAAGATGTTTTTAAATTAAGACAACTCAAACATGCATTTTAATCTGAGACCACAATAAGCCCTGTCTGGGAAACCACAGCAAAAAGACAAAATAATATCAAAAGCATCTTGAAAGACATGAACTTTCATATGATCATTCTTTTAATGGGACTGTGTTCTTTGTGCACTCCTCTCTGTGACCCAGCACAGTCAGTCTCTGGTTGAACTCAAGGAAAAATGAACCCTATGACATAGAAGAGTATAGCGGAGGGAGACACTGTAGGCTTTGGATATTAATATTGCGTCTGAACAAGCCCATCCAGATAACATTAGCCTGAAACAAGACCTGCCCGCGGCTATCTGTGGATTGTGTTAGTAATGTTCACTAAATCTGGTGAGGACTGAGAGGCGGCGTTTGATTGCATAAGAACACATAGTCCGCCTCCCCCCTTAAGAGACCCGATCTTTGGCCCTCACCCACACTGCACCGAGGACACCCACTGAACAAGCAACCAGTGAGTCAACGCTTACTGCAAAAAAACAGTATAAGATTAGCCAGGTAAAGCTTGCACCACGAGGGGCTTTACTACTGGAAAGATGTCAAGAAAAATATCCTTGTGTAGTATAATTTATTTATTTAAAACTTTTTTGACAAATTATTCTCCAGTTCCTGTAGCTCTCTTGGGATAGCATTGTGTTAGCAATGCAAAGGTCATGGGTTTGATCATCGGGAAGACACAAATTCATAAAAGATTACTGAATAAAATCGCTAGAATAGACTGCAAGACCCTTTGGATAAAAGGGTTTGTGAAATGCATAAATGAAAATGGCAATTTAAGCTGTTATGTATGATTTTGTGGAAAATGTCAGTTCTGACAACTCATGTAAAGCACGTTAAGTAATTTGCAATTTTATGTTTTAAGCAGAAATGGTGAATGGAGGCAAAAGATTGCAGATTTAAAATAATAATAACAATAATATGGATGGTTTTGGCGTTCCAGAAAAAAAATCATTTTGAAACAAAAAAATGTATAAACGCATGTGGCTCCCAAACCATATGGTTTAATCTTTTCAGTTGAACATAAAAGATGACTGCAACATTGTTATTTTATTACAATGATGGTTCATAGTAACAATGTCTGTCACTTTTCAGAAACATTTCAGCTTTTGCGGTCGACAGAAAAAACACCAGCACATTGCTTTTAAATGACATGAGAGTTAGTAAATGACATAATTATTCTGGATGAAATATTTCTGGCTCCTGAAAATGCCTTGTAAAGATCCTGCAGCTAAAGTTAAGAGTCCATATCCTAAATCAAGCATGACAGTTTAAGTCGTAACGCTGTATGATGACTCATCTGCATCTCACCTATAACCCCATCCAATATTAACGTTTCACGCTTGTTTTGTTTTTTCCTCCGCTCACTCCTTTTTCTCTACAATCGTGACTGCGCTCACAAAGGGACCTGCGAGGGAAGTTGCCGTCGATTTGCAGGCATGTTGGTTGCCTGGGAAACGGGTTTAAAGTTGTGCGTAAGTGACGTCGGGTCCTCTGCACTGCAGTAAGCAGCACGACTCTGAATGGGGCAAACGCACGTGCTGCAAGGCGAATCACATCAGCCTGGATAACATCTTTAAACCAAGAGTCAGAAAAATGAGAGCACGTCTTAGCTTAAAAATGAAGAGAATGTGGAAAACAAGGTCACAATCAGGGCAGCAGTATACAACAGTAGAGATGAACTCCAAAGTGCTGTCCTTGACTCGAACAAACATTCGTGAACATTTTTGTCAGGGAAAATTACGCAACAAGCAATAAAATAAAACGCCTGAGGTCTGCAGAGTAAACAAGAAAGCTTTTCTTTCCCATATTTTACCATTTACTTAATACAACATTACTTTACAGAAACTGGAAGGTTTTTTTGAACAAAAATCAAATTTAAATTTGATTTAGACTTGTTTCATTTACATATGTCTGTAAAAAAAAAAAAAAATCAATTTTTTTTTTTATAGTATTTTAACAGAGTCAGCCAGTGACTTCTTTCTCGAGGGGCTTGAATTCAAAATATGTGGGCACCTATGTTGCGAATTACCCTATTAGAACCTATTAGGGCTGCCTAACAATTAATTGTGACTAATAGTTTGCAGAATAAAACTCACCTAAACATCATATACACTCACCTAAAGGATGATTAGGAACACCTGTTCAATTTCTCATTAATGAAATTATCTAATCAACCAATCAATCACATGGCAGTTGCTTCAATGCATTTAGGGGTGTGGTCCTGGTCAAGAGAATCTACTGAACTCCAAACTGAATGTCAGAATGGGAAAGAAAGGTGATTTAAGCCATTTTGAGCGTGGCATGGTTGTTGGTGCCAGACGATCCGATCTGAGTATTTTACAATCTGCTCAGTTACTGGGATTTTCACGCACAACCATTTCTAGGGTTTACAAAGAATGGTGTGAAAAGAGATAAACATCCAGTATGCGGCAGTCCTGTGGGCGAAAATGCCTTGTTGATGCTAGAGGTCAGAGGAGAATGGGCCGACTGATTCAAGCTGATAGAAGAGCAACTTTGACTGAAATAACCACTCGTTACAACCGAGGTATGCAACAAAGCATTTGTGAAGCCACAACAACCTTTACATGCCATGCCCTACCTGAGCATTGTTTCTGACCATGTCCATCCCTTTATGACCACCATGTACCCCTCCTCTGATGGCTACTTCCAGCAGGATAATGCACCATGTCACAAAGCTCAAATAATTTCAAATTGGTTTCTTGAACATGACAATGAGTTCACTGTACTAAAATGGCCCCCACAGTCACCAGATCTCAAACCAATAGAGCATCTTTGGGATGTGGTGGAACGGGAGCTTCGTGCCCTGGATGTGCATCCCACAAATCTTCATCAACTGCAAGATGCTGTCCTATCAATATGGGCCAGCATTTCTAAAGAATGCTTTCAGCACCTTGTTGAATCAATGCCAGGTAGAATTAAGGCAGTTCTGAAGGAGAAAGGGGGTCAAACACAGTATTAGTATGGTGTTCCTAATAATCCTTTAGGTGAGTGTATGTATGTGTGTGTGTGTGTGTGTACTGTTTAATATATATTTATATATATATATTAAATTATAATCATTTTTATAATTATATATAACAACTGATTATTTTCCACAAAATGCAAATAAATGTAAAAAAAAAAATCACAATGCATATAATCTATTGAATCAATATAAGTTATTTTTAAGTAACAAAGTAAGTTGATCGACATATGACAGCCCTTGTCAAAAAAATTATTTAGTAATTTTTCTCTATTTTTTGTTTAAATGTAGCTTAAATAAATTGATTGCAACCACTTAACAGTCAATTGAATGAATAATTTTTTTGCTTGATACATTCGGTTGAGAACAAGCAACAGCCAGCATTTTTCCTCTCACGTAAATTATTTGATTTTGATGGCTTATGTTTCTTCCCCGCCACAGAAAACCATCACACGTTTATTAATGTTATAAAGTGTAGATGAGAAAACATGTCTTCATAGATTCAATATTTATATATAAATTATATATAAATAATTTTATTCTGCAAGAAATTAGTCGCGATTAATTATTATGCAGCCCTAGAAGCTATTATTAATTTAAAAAGTGTACCTTACTTGTGTGTCCATACTTCATCCAATAATAAATAAAAAGGATGTTTAAAAAGGATTTATTCGCCCAACACTAACATGAGGGAGGAACTGAAACACCAATATATCTTGCTCTGTCTCTGCACAGGTGTTTTATATTTAGGGTGTTGTCTCAGGTATGATAACAGTTGATGATTCAGGTCTGACCTTTGGCCAGAGGTGTCTGTGAGAAGATTTTTCCATGGCAACACCTCAGATCAGATGAGAAGGAAATGAGAGATCAACTAACGCTGTGAGGCTTCTCTCTTTACCTGACCTTTAAAAGAATCAGACCCCGAGATGCTCTAATGAAGTGCCTGGATTGTTCACCTGCAGTTGTATGACACAACACAGGACACCTGACAACCTGCATTTTCTAAATAAATAAAAAATGTCATCCAACCACAAAGCTTTATAGCATCCAAAGTTATTTCCTTATGGGTTATCCTTGCTGAAGAAATACTGATGCAACATTTCTGTATGGTGGCAAGCTGCAGTGGGTGTTTAGTCACAATGTCTTCCTCAGGACTGTTCACAGTTCACAAAACTTGCCATTGTATATATAAGTTGCTGGAGAAGCGACTAGTCAATGAGACTGCAGTCTGTACTTAATAATTTTTTCCTGTTGTTAAGATTAATAAAGGATGCTAGGAAGGATTAATTTATATTGGATTTTTCTGTTGTCAACAAGGTCTCTAACAAACATTGAAACTTATTGTTGTTCTAAATGTTTTAAGTCTCTTTAGATAAAAGCATCTGCTGGGTGAATGTAGAGTTTCATAATTTCTTTTTGTTGTAACCTCAACCTTTACCGCATCGGATTAAATAATCTTTTAAATAGTTAGGATATTTTCTAAGTAGTAATAAAGCAAACACCACTCAGGCACAGATTACTTTACAGCTAAAACTCATGTTTCAGAGGTGGTCCTGCCTAAAAGCAGAGACTTTCAGGAGTGCCTCCTATTTTCCACTTGACAGTGCTGGTACTTCTCCAGAGAGACGACACGACTGGGGCATGGCTGTCACTCAGCTCTACCTTTATCTCCATCAACGTTTCATTCAGTCCTAATGCATCTGTTCAAGGGCCTCGCCCAGGGTCCGGCCCCGCTCTGATAAATGCGCTTTAACTGTATTCCACTCCGGTTATGAGACGCCCCTGTTCAGGTGAACGGCTCCTTACAACCATCTGGTAGCCCACTTACATCAGTTACAATGGGAATCAATTTATCAGGCATGGAGAAAAATGTGCAACAAACAAGATATGACCTAATTTACAAGCGCTAAAAATCGACAATGACTGAACATTATTTTCATGCAAATCTGTCCCTAATATAAGAAGAAAGAATAAACCCGTTTCGAATGCAGCAATCCAGTCCGTAGTTGCGTCAGCCTGAATAACATTCTCACTCAACTCCCCTCGATAGTCCCATAGCAAATGAGAGTTTTACTTATCAAAGCAAATGTCTCCCATCAGATTTAATGAGGTAAATATCTTGGCTTTTATTTAACAAAATGAGTAATAAAACAAGAAGTTATGACATTCTGTTTTATGATGAGCCCCTGAAGTGCTAGCGAGTCCTCTAAAGCAGTTGAAATGGAAAAACGGCTTACGAAATGCAACAAATCTCATTAAATACTGTAGCAGTAATGTTTCTCCAGAGCCGTAATAAACGTGTCTTTGTGTGACAGACTCACCAAGCAGTTTTGTCTAGCACTAAAGCAGACTGAGACACATAGGATCTGGAATTGTATAACTGCATTTGGTTTGATTGGCCAAAGTGAGCTGAGTACACTGAAAAAAGTGCACAACGCATGTCATTACTCTAAAGAAGTTTTTATATTTGATCTAACTCAAAAAAATACATTTTCTGTCCAGCCATCAGTTTTATGTAAAAAATGTGTTTGATTTAAATTAAAAGTAAGTCCTGTTGGTGTAAAGTAAATAAATTTCTGTAAATTAAAGTAAAAATATTAGTTTCCATTGTCACGTGACTTACGTAACGTCATCCTGGTCGTGCGTGAGGACGTTCAGCTGAAGTTCAGCTTTCCGCCATCTTGTTATACACTGCACCGATGGATGAACTCCGCGTCGTACAATGGGATTCAAGAAAATTGGTAAGTAATTTTAAACATACGTTTTGGCGTATTATTAACATTATACATGTGTGATTGTACTGTTGTTTTACATACGGTTAGTATTACTTAGTGGTGTACCGGTCGGATCGCAGTTGATTGAGCATGACGGTTCGGCTCACATGCGATTCGCGGATTAATGCGCAAATTAAAATAGGAAACGTTTAATCATTTGCACGTGTTTTAAAGGCTTGCAGATGTTAATACCAAAGTGATTTTAAACAATTTCACAGCAAAAAGGCGCTAAAGTGGGCAGTTTATATACGCATGCGGATGAAAGTGTCTATATGCCCTTCAAAGATCAGAACTCTTGATGTGTAAACTTTAGCGACAGTTTTCTACTTTGCCTCATACTGTAGTCGATTAAAATGCATTTGGCCAATAGAGCAATGCGACTGTTTATGCTGCATCTCCTTCCGGAAGCGCTGTTTGAAATTCGCGCTCCGTTTCTGTGTAATATTATGCACTCAAAACTGCACACGCGGAGAGACGAGCAAACATAAAATCTTTCGGTTCTTGACAGGGTCCATACAAACAAAATGATCTCCAAAGTATTCTTTTTTTTAAATAAAAACTTTTGTTTATGTCACAAGATGTAGTGAACATGTAAATGTCTAGCAATTATCTATTATTTGTTCAGGCCAATCATATCCCATCCCTGGAGAGACATCAGCAAACATTATGACAAAGACGTTTGCCTTACGCAGACAAGAGATTGTGGAAAACCAACCTACTGTTCAAGAACTGCAAGAAAGATTGCCAGAGGAGGTAAAAGCATTTATTTTATTATAAAATGTTAAAATGTGACTTGTACTGAATTAACCATAGTTTTTACCATAGGATGTAGTGCTTTTGAAAATGTCTTAGATGCTCTAATTATATATTCATTCAATGTTTTGTGTGTATATCTATTTTACAACTAGTTCTAGAAATAATTTTTTCAGAAGTGTATTTTCTGTTTCTCTTACTTTCAGATTAATGCAGAATTGCGCATCACGATCTTACCTTGAAAATCAAGATTTATGGCCTCTTTAGACAGACAGAGCTCTCATGTTATTAGGAGCAACGGTGGAGTCCTCCATGAAAAACTAAGGACACTATTAAAGTTATGGATCAGGTATTGGTTGCATGCGAACAAAATTGCTTGTGGCAATTAATTTAGTAGTATTTTGGTCTAAAATAAACAATACATCTTGAACATTTTGTAGAGTCTGGACGTAGAAATCAGAAGAGAAAGCCTGCTGAAGTGCCTGATTCATGTACGATTCATGTGAAGATGCAAGCTGTCTGATCAAAGAATACCAGGTAATGTTGACAATGCAAACTACTGAAATTTTCTCCAACCATGTTTGCCTTAAAGGGATAGTTCACCTTAAGATAAAAAATCTGTCATCATTTACTCATCCTCATGTTGTTCTAAACCTGTATGAATTTCTTTTTTTTTGATGAACACAAAAAAAATATTTTGAGAAATGATGGTAAACACACAGCAGATAGTGACCATTAACTTCCATAGTAGGAATAAAAAAATATGATGGAATTTAATGGGTACCGTCAACTGTGTGCTTACAGTCATTTATCAAAATATTTTCTTCATTTATCACAATACTTCCAAAATATTTTTCCTACTATAGAAGTCAATGAACACTATGCTGTGTGTTTACCATCATTTCTCAAAATATCTTCTTTTGTGTTCTTCAGAAAAAATACATTTATACAGGTTCAGAACAACATGAGGATGAGTAAATGATGACAGAATTTTCATTTTAAGGTGAACTATCCCTTTAAAGGAAAACACCACAGTTTTCCAATATTTTATGTTCTTACCTCAACTTAGACAAATTAATCCATCCCTATCTTTTTTCAATAAGTACACTTAATCTTTGTACAGTGTGTCGTAAATGTGTTAGCATTTAGCCAAGCCCTATTCATACCTTAGGTTCCAAACAGGGATACATTTTGAAGCCACCAAACACTTCCATGTTTTCCCTATTTAAAGACTGTTACATGAGTAGTAACATGAGTAAGTATGGTGGCACAAAATAAAACGTGATTTTCTAAGCGGATAAAAAGTGAGAACTATATTGTATGGCGGAAGAGCACTTAGTTTGCAGCACTCTGACCTCGGTCGCAGTAACATCCTCAGAACTCTCCCTCAAATTCTAAAAAAAGGGGGACTAGTCAGGTATGATGGTGTAACTGCATGCTGTTTGGATCCTAAGGAATGAATGGTGCTAAGCTAAATGCTTAACATATGCACGCTACAGCAATTAAAGTATTAGCCCACTTCTGAATTAAACATTCCTCATAATTTACTCACGTCCATGTCATCTAAGATGTTCATGACTTTCTTTCTTAACTAAATAAAAGAAATTAAGGTTTTTGATGAAAACATTCCAGGATTATTCTCCATATG
The DNA here is from genome assembly GCF_030506205.2 of Paramisgurnus dabryanus. NCBI lineage: Eukaryota > Metazoa > Chordata > Actinopteri > Cypriniformes > Cobitidae > Paramisgurnus > Paramisgurnus dabryanus. The sequence goes on along the minus strand of NC_133345.1, from coordinate 37,042,052 downwards.
GTGGACTTCAATTACACACAAATGGCTGAAGTATTCTTCAGAGAATTTACGCTGTATGTCCTACGCCTTCCCTATTCTACTTACGGAACAAACGCTCGCAGCACCAGTTCTGTTTTTTCTGTAAGTAGAATAGGGAAGGCATAGGACAGGGCTATTCAAATCTTACCCTGGAGGGCCAGAGCACTGCAGAGTTTAGCTCCAACCCTGATCAAACACACCTGAGCAAGCTAATCAAGGTCCTCATGATCACTAGACAATCACAGGTGGGTAAGTTTGATTAGGGTTGGACCTAAACTCTGTAGTGCTCCGGCCCTCCAGGGTAAGATTTGAATAGCCCTGGCGTAGGACATACAGCGTAAGCTCTTTGAAGAATACAGAAAGCTGAAGCAAGGCGATCATTTGTGTCTATAAACCAAATACAGTTGTATTTTTTTTTAAAGGGCCGATCATTTCTTTGATAAGACACTTATTCCTCGTCTGGTATAGTTTAAAGCCCTTTAAGCTGCACTGAAACTAATTTTTGTCGCCTTGGGGTTCTGAGCATGCGTCAAAACCGCCGCCATCTTATATCAGGGGCCTTGTCATAGGAAGTAGGTAAAGCAGCTATCTCCGCCTGTACTTCGAATTCATGAACGATGCCAGACTTTTGTGCTGCGCATGGATGAAAGGGCTACTAGCACTATGCATTACAGTTAGAAAAAGTACATTTTCATAAAATCAAAACTTATTTTTTCCTGTACTAAAAACATGTCTGACTGTTGAAACGAACCAAAAGAAAACCAAGAAAATCGCGTTCATGGCGATTTATGGTGATTTATGGTGATTTTATTTCTGTTACACCATTGCGTACAATGACGCCGATGCGGAATTCCCCTGTTTCAAGATGGCGGCTCTGTTTGACGCATTCGGTCCAATGAACTGCCGTAGCCAAGGCGACATCTAGTGTACATATATATGCACAGTCCCTAAATTGGTCTCTGTTCTTGTATGTTTTTAGGCTGACAAGAGGGAAGAAGCGGAGAGGGAATTCAAAAAGACCACCATGGATTTTTTTGTGATCCGTGAAAGTGATGCTCCTAATCCTGCACTGGACATTTTCATTGATGATGTGGAGTAATAAATGAGTTGCCCTCTGTTGCATGTGCATGTTTGGACTCATTTGAACTGAACTTAAAATATCCTAATGGACTCAAATATACCTTTAAAGCCTTTCAAAAAAAAATGTCATGGACGTAGACAGTAAGCAGATGAGCCGAAGGGTGCAGAACCCCTCTTCAAAACTGCAGGAGTAAATTTGTTTCCTTTGACCCAGCTACTGAAGGTACATTTTTGAGCCTTTTATACAACATTAACTGTAATACTGTTTACTAAACCTGATTTGTTTTATCTTGATTAAGTTTTATGGTTTATCTATCAACCATAACTGATTCTTATTTAGAATTTACATTTTATCCAGTGTGTCTACAAATACTAAAAACTGTTATACAGTATGTGTTTTTATAACAATACTATACATATTGTTGAAATGTTTTATGACAAATTGTCAAGATTATAATGTGTTGACACTGTTAGACAGTGTGTATTTGTACAAAAAATGTATATTATGACAAAATAAATTGTCAAAAGTTTGATGCTTGAAGTCATTCATCTTAGACAGATGGTAAAATTACACATTCTGAAAGTAAATAAATTTCTTTATATTAAATTAATATTTTAAATTGTATTTGGTTAGATGTAAAGTAAAAATTTTGCGTCAACTTGTTGAATCAAATACATTTTTTAAGTTTAATGAAATGTCAAATATACTTTGTCTTAATGCATTAACGTAATTATTTTACTTTGTATTTGGTTGGATATTTGGTTTGATGTAAAGTAAAATAATTAGGTTAATGCATTAAGACAAAGTATATTTGACATTTCATTAAACTTAAAAAATGTATTTGATTCAAAGATACTTTTTGCTTTGGCTAAGTAATGGATAGTTCATTTTGTTCAAAGTAAAAATTTTAGGTTGATAAAAAGTAAAGTAATTAGTTGTAACAAGTTGACGCAAAATTTTTACTTTGATCCAATGAAACACTTTTTTCAGTGAAAGTGCACCACCATAGAAAATGGGTATATTAATATAAATATACACACATATACATACAAAGAGAGAGAGAGAGAGAAACAAAAAGAGACAGAAGGTGCCAAAAAGGAGAAAGTGAAAGTGAAAGAAAAGAGCCTTGCTTAAAACCAATAGAAACCATCACAGAATGGTGTCCATCCCCATTGAAACCATTACAAAATTCCTTTATGTAGTGTGTTTTGGGCCTTATTCCAACAGGACTTAATGGTTTTCTATTGATTCCTATCCACCAGATAACATCACATCAACAGACCCCAACACATTACCAGGAAAGACCATCAGTGACCATTATAAACTAGTTATTTTTAACAGAAATACAATTCCCAAATCCAAGATTAGAATTTCTGTAATGGTTTCTATTGTTCCTTCAGCAGGGAAGAGGTGCAGTCTTATTTACAGGAATTATTAATTTTAGGGCAGTTTCTTGGACAGGGTTTAGATTAATCCAGTTAGATTACGAAATTTAAGTAGTTTTTCAAATATACCTTAAAAAAACAATACTGGTGTGCATCTTCAGACAAAACAATGTCACTGATATATGTTAAGATATGTAAATGAAGGCAGCTCAAACATGCATTTTAGTCTGGGACTAGGATAAACCCTGTTTGGGACATCACCCCTTATGGTTTTAGGCTGTGTTAACATTTATACATCTCCGAAGCTTCTGTAATTATGCTTTACAAAAGTTTTCTTAAAGGTTCCTTGTTGAGCTGTATGGTTTCAAGAAGAAACTTTAACATCTACAGAACCTTTCTGTAGTAAAAAAGGTTAAGTATTGAGAAAACATTCTTCAAACTATAAAAAGGAATAAAAATGATTATTTAAAGGTATAGTTCACCCAAAAATTAAAATAATTTCAAAAACCACGCATAAACATATTTCTCTCAAAAATTCAAACATGTACATACATGTTGCTCATATAATATTGTAGCCCAGTTTGTACTGAACACAGTGTTATGAGACTTTTGCCATTATTATGTTTAACCCTCTGGGGTCCGACCATTTTGGGACACTGTCAGAGGTTCTGACATGCTCTTACATTTGGTCTTTTTTCAGTTGCTTTAAAACATAATAATGGCAAGTGTCTCAAACCACTGTGTTCAGCACAAACTGGGCTAAAATATTATATGAGCTACATGTATGTACATGTTTGTATTTTTGAGAGAAAAATGTTTATGCGTGGTTTTTAAAAAAGCAGAATTTTCTGATATAAGTACACAAAACCCATACTAAACATGTTTTAACAAGACTTTTCTAAACAGAATCTAGTAGTCTAGAGTTTTTTCTTTAAAATTATATGAAAATCATCCTGCCTACTCATTCACATAAAACAATATATTGATTTAGAAATTGTAAGACACTTTTTGTTTAGAGGGGCCGTATGCGAGAAGGATTGTGAATGTACACATATTAAAGAGGACCCTTCACAGTTTCAAATGATGTCAAACACATAAGTGTATGATTATTAATGATGGAGTATTTTAAGTTGATTCTGCTATGATAAGGAGAAAACACGTCAAAACGCGTCAACGCGTTTTTGGACCCCTGGGGGTTAAGCAACTGAAAAACACACAAATGTCAAAGGTCAAAACTTCTCCAGGGCCCTAAAGACCCCTTAGACCCCAGAGGGTTAATGACTCACCCTCATGTCGTTCCAAACTCGTAAGACCTCCGTTCATCTTTGGAAACTCATTTTAAGATGTTTTAGATTTAGTCTGAGACAGGAGAGGGGACAATGCTGAAGAAAGTTGTAATTTTTGTTATTTTTGGGCCAAAATGTACACTAGTCAACATTTGAAGTGGATCAAAACCTTTCCTAAAAGTTGTCTTAAAACCAATACCCAGTACCCGTTCTTGTCTTAGGACAAGTTTGATGAATGTTTTTGATCCACTTCAAATGTTGACTACTATATTTTCGATCCCTCGACAAATTCTAACTGACCCACTGATGTCACATGGACTACTTTGATGATGTTTTCTGGACATGGACAGTACACTGTACATAGATTTTCAATGGAGGTTCAGAAAGCCCTTGGACTAAATATAAAACATCTTAACCTCTCGACGCGCACTAGCTCGCGGAAGGAAGGACGTCAGTTTTTTTTAATGCTGCTAACAATATATATATAGCCTACTGTGTACAAACAAGAATAATAATAACATTACTATACATCGTTTAAAAGGTCTAAGGGTTTAGCATCAGTGTATGGTGTCCGTTTTGAGATTAAATTGCTCTAGTATCATAAATATAGTATTTTATTACAGAAGTCCAGATAACAACATGCATAATATAAACTGACTCCTTACCTTTGTGCTGGTATAAGGAACGCGAATCGAATCCAGTCTGTTTCAGATGTGTGAATAACCCATAAAAACTCTCCAACAAAGTACATCCAATGACCACTGTTGTCCACAAATATGTATAATCCGTGAAATATGGATATATTTTCCATTGTTTACATCAGATTTCAGATGCACGTCTTGTAATAGATTATAATATACAATCTGAGGACTATTTACATCGTAACACTTGTATATGAGAGCACACTCGCGTTCAAAATCAGCGCTCAAACTTGATTGTACAAGTAGGCGGGAGTATAATACATAATATCCAAACAGCGCTGTCTAATATCGTGACGTCATCTGACCAAGGCCGCCTTAATGCACGGGCTTACCTGGGCTGAAGCCCAGGGGCCTCCCAAGTTCAAGGGCCTCCCAAGTTTGCGTTCATGATGAGCTGAAAAGGTCATATTGTTTTGTAACTTGTCAGGTTTTCTGTCAATCACTCTAATTGAACGTTACATGGCTGCTGATTGGTTCGTTGTAACTTAACGTGAAATAAAATTTCAGACGTAACATATTTTTTATTCCGCGTAATGTAATTAAGTGCGCGTTGTCAACTTGACATTCCTGCACGTTAGACTGAGTATGACAGAGAAACAGGAAATAATCCACCAACAAATGAAAGAGTAATTTCTGAAATTTCATAATAAGCACTAGTGAGGTGCAGGTCTCTCTCTCTTTCGTGCGCGCGCTCGCTCGTTCGCTCTCTCTGTGCTCGTGCAGCTGTCTGAGTCTCTGGCATGCAGAAGTCTCTCCAAAAGTGCACAAGAAACTGTGCCGCTAAATTAAGAAAGGAGTTCCCGCACATAATGCTGTTAGTTGTTATAAAGTTTAAGTTTACTCGCGTTTATATCAGTGACGCGTGCGCAGCTGGAGCGATGTTTGACGCGACGTTAGCTCACAGTACATACATCTGTTGGTTTAGAAAGACGAGAAAGAGACGCAACGGTAAAGGTGCAAGTCTAAGAAAGTAAAGAGCGACAAGACCATCTCAAATGATCATCCCCTGATAGCACCATTATAATCTCATTATCTGTTAAAGATCTTATATACAGGTATGTTCCCTGTCTGTCTTGTGCATATTCATACTTGGTCGTTTTACATGCTTATGTATAATACTAAATACAATGCATACTATATCTTCAATAGCCTACAAAATAAATAACTGATTAAAAACCAAGATTCTGTCTATAAAGACTTATCTTTTGTTATCATTAATGCATTTAACAAGATTCTGTCTATAAAGACTTATCTTTTGTTATCATTAATGCATTTTTACTTTAAAACTAACTTTAACTTATTATATTTTTAAAACTGTGGTGAGCATTTAAGTATGAGTGGCAATTTTCTGCAAATTTGTATATTCCAAAAACTATATAAATATAAAGCTTATAAACATATATACTTTCACACATTTTGGTTTTATTATCACCACATGTTGCTGTGTGTGGTTGTTAAATAAAGTGTCTTGTGTTTATGCTCAAGTGGGCTCAGTGATATGTTAATAACAATATTATGGTGTTTTCTGGCTCAAAGAGGGAAAACTCACTGTTCTATGTCTCGAAAGAAACTAATGCATTTTGTGATGTAGATTACCTAGATATTACACTTTAAAAAAAAAATTAGACTATAAATCGAGGGGAAGGGGGGCCTACAAAACCTCTTAGCCCCGGGGCCTCACATTAGGTTAAGGCGGCCCTGCATCTGACTAGCGCGTTCCTCCAATGACTTCATGGAAAATATTGATAGACAGAACGTGTAGCCAATTAGAACACGAAATCAACGATCTTTGTGTGAAGCTTTATTTCCTGGTGTGGATACAGCATTTTATACGCTTATATAAGGATAAACAATAAAAAGAACGAACGTGTATGCATGTAAACAAAAGACTTTTATTTTGTGGCTGACTGGCACTTAGAAAAGGCACTAGTCTTACAAAAACTCTTGCAAGAACCTAATTTTTGGGTCTATTGACTTCAAACGTGAAATATAACTTCTTTAGACTTGTGGCTTTGGCTTCATTGCATTTCTAGGTTTGACACATATATTTATCATTAAGATTTTTAGTGTTAAAAAAGATGTTATGCAAAAAAAAAAAATATTACAATGTACTTCAGCCTCTCTAACTTTTTATCTTAAAATAATTTTGAAACATGGAAAACGAAGCTCAAAGTGTCTTCTATCTAATGATACCACAGTTATGCTTATACTATAAATGGTTTAGTAAAAACAGCCCTTTTAGTGAAAGTAGGTATTTTCATGGTTTCGGGCCAGAATGGGGGTGCTTTTCAAGAGGTTAAACTGTGTTTCTAAAGATTAACAGAGGTCTTACAGGTTTGGAACGAGTCATTAATGACATTATTTTCATTTTTGGGTGAACTATCCCTTTAAGAAACCTTTGACTGAAAGGTTCTTAGCAGAGGTCATGGGGGCACTGTCCTGGGGGACAAAGGGGACCTGTGCTCCTGGGGACCCGAAGTCCTGCAAAGTTTACTTACAAGCCTGCTCCAACACATCTATAATTTTAAAGTAAAGACCTTGGCTGTGTCAAAAAAAAAACACCCTATAGGGAATGTTAATGTACGTCACCGCAGTGTTGCATTATGGGACGTGGGCGCCATGTTTAGAGGCACCGCCGACTGCTATGCCATTTAATTGTGGGTGTGTTAAACTAAAACTAGGTAAACTTGAAGAAGAACCGAAGAAATTGAGGAGTTTGAAAGAAAAAGAGAAGAGACCCTATCGGGAGAAACTAAGTGCTACTGCCAAAAAACTTTATTTGGACAAATAAACAACAGATCCATATGATTTAGCAGCCCATGACTGGGTTACGGATCCAGACGCACTACCTCCGCTCACATATCTGTTATTATTACCTTGTTTTTGGATTGAGTGCATACACTTTGCAGGAGTTTAAGAGCTATAAATCCCTTCAAGCTCATAGTAAGATGACATTCTTCTTTTGGAGTTTTATGACGGTTGGCAAACCAGCTAAAAAAAATATGCCATTTACTTACAATGTATTAATACCTAAGTATCTTAATGATTCTATAAAAAAAATATCCGTTGTATTCTGTGCAATGAATCAACACATGTTCATAAGATGGCACTTCTGTTTTTGGCCAAGTTATTAAAACAAACAAAATGCTAAATATTCAGCTAACATTATGTTATTTCAAAGAGTCACAAGCAGTGGGTTTGAGCAGTTGCATTTATTAAAAAATATTTGTTATAATCGTCAAAATTGTCTAAAGATTTATTTTTATAAATCATGGTGAGGTTGATCAGAAATGAATAAATAACGTTACATAATTTACATTTACAAGTAAGTTTGACAGTGTTAGCATTAAAACAAGACAATTTAAGTGGTTCTGCTTTTATTAATCACAAATTACTGAATGACTGAAAATGCAGCAAACACACTCTCGCTGATGCAGGGATTTTATTTGAAAAGTAAAAGTTTTTCTCCTGATTGCGGCAGGTAAACCACGCGATCCGGCGTCTTTTCGTCAGCTCCTCCACCGGCTTCCCCCAAATAAAAGCTGAAAAAACGTATTCCGTTGTTCAGTTTCCTCCCTGAACGATCATGTGACCTGCTGTGGCAGTTCTTGATCGAGCAGTACTGACCAAACATATCGAAGTTTATTAAAATCTCGACAGAAAATACAAAAACAACCTCCAACACACTAACTCAAATACAGCGGGATAGGAGGCGATCCTGCAAATATGGCGGATTACTCATAATGCCACACGGCGTGACGTCAACTCCACATTCCCTATACCCCTAAATAGTGCACTGTTTGAGGAGATATCCATCCCCTTGTAGTGGTGTCCGAAATTATAGTGGACATTATCGAGTGCACTTATTCAATCTCATAATGCACTGTGAGTAGGTTTGGGAATCGAATTAAGATTCCAATTCTGGATGCTTGTTATAAAATTATAATTTCGATTCCAATTAATGATTCCGGACTGCACGGTCACCGGACCTTTAGCCATAGGACCTTTCGCTGAAATATTAAAAGTCAATTTTCACGATGGACAGTGGTGCTCTTACGTGTGGCTGCATTTTGCAAAATCAGAAGACGACAAAGCTAAGTGTAATTATTGTTACAAACTATTATGTTGCAAGATGGAAGTCAACAGCAATATGGCAAAGCACCTGCTTATAGTTTATCATATCAAATTAAAATAATGCACCCGGTTTGATGCTTTGCGCATCCTGAGTGCTGACTCAGCGAGTGCTCTTTATTACGTAGCGTGGCGGCAGCTCTGTCATATGCTACATGCAAGACCCCTTTCTCCCTGACTTCGAAAGGAAGACTCACACAGGAAAAAGTGTGACAGATTGATCACAACTAAATAGTGACAGGGCTGCAAGCATTTTCTGTTGTTGAGTCGCAATGATTTAGGTAGGTGTTATGTTATTTAAAAATCATTTTGAGCTAGTCTAGCCATGTTTGTTTAAAAGTTTTGCAACTCCTAAAAAAGTTTTTATGTAGCCTACTTTTTTGTGTTCAGCTGTAAGTAATGGCACAACATAAATATTTTTGATCTATAAAGCATGAATTTAGTTTTTCACCCCTTTGGAATCAAAACAAAGAATCGTTAGGAACCGGAATTGATAAGCAAAATCGAATTTGGAATCGGAAACTCTAAATTGGAAACGATACCCAATCCTAACTGCAATAACTAGTATACAGCCGCTCGTCACTACCATAAATATACATAATAAAGGCTAGATGTCTAATGGTGCATTCACACCAGCCGTGGTAGAGGCGGCAAAAACGCGCTATTTGCATGTAGTTAGAAGCTTGAACATTTTGAGTTTACTTGCTTCATTCGTGTGTGGAAGCCACACGTGAAATTCAGATCATTCGAGAAATTCAAGGCGCTTCTTCGACTCCGCTGAGACTCCACTAGCTTCCTGTAATCACGTCACTACTACAGCAAGGTCCCGATTGGTTAACGCGGCACAGACATCTGCTAAAATTTCCCACGGCAACGCTCATTTTGCACCATTCGCGCTGCGCCTTCAGCGCGTCCCGCTACAGGATGTTTATTCGCATCTTTGCATTTCAACTCGCGCGTTTCCCGTGGCAACACTCATTTCGCACCATTCGAGCTCCACCTTCCGTGCATACCGTGCCGCAGGATGCCTTTTCGTGTCTTCGCATTAACTTAACATGTAAATTACTCGCGCTTGCCGCCTCTACCGCGTCTCGTGTAAACAAATGCATTACGGCGGAGTCTCTAACGTCATCGTCGGCGGCCATCTTGTCACATGCAAGCTTTTTGGTGGGCTCTGTGGTGCATGATGTAAGGTGAGTGGTCTGCATGAACACAAATACTCGTATCTCTGGACGAATTCTTGAACATGTTTCATGAAAATTTTTTATAAGTATGCAGTGTCAGAAGTTCATCTCTGACGTTTATAACAAACCCAACAGTTTGTAAATCGGTAGAAAATTTAGCAAGTTATGGTTATTCAAAAAGTACATGCACCATTCAAAACAATGTTACGAGTGAGCGAGCTGACTGTGACAAGAACGCCGCCAGGAGCAGACATCAAGCTATATTGGCTAGCAGCACGGATAAGACATCTAGCCTTTATTATTAATATCTATAGTCGCTACCACTTCACTGTGAGGCGCGTGCCAAATAAACTCCCGTGTCTTGACACAAGATGGCGCCCGCAACGATTTCACTGGTTATTGTTTGAATTTACTCACTTGTTTTCATTTAGTACTCAGTTAAGTGGTCTATAGCAAACTGATGTAGGGAATAAGGGGTATATGGGGCTATTTCAGAAACAGCCCTAGTTGGTTCAGGTTTGTTTGATTGGGGTTGGAGCTAAACAGGACAGTGGGTCCCCAGGAGCACGGTTGAAGACCTATGTTCTGTGAAGAACTCTTTTAAGAACCTTCATTTTTAAGAGAGCACAAAGCGCTTGAGAGTAGGTTATGGTGTCAGCATGGGATCTGGGGGCAGAGGGGTCGATGGGCAAAATCCATCCAGTTTTCAGGAAACCCTGCTGTGTGCCTCCATAACCCATCTATCATCACATATGCACACAAGCATACATACACCGATCTATTCCACAAAGATTAATTGAATTAAGGTGCTGACCACTGCACAATTTAATCTACAATTCCTTCAGGCACTGTAACCTTGGCTTTGCATATGCCGCTGCCCCCGTTGGCATGGTAACCACCCTCTGCCTTAAGGGTAGTGAGCCAGCAGAGCACCCAGCAACCAGCGCTTAAGAACTTTTCAGTGCACCAAGAAGGAGAGAAAGCAGACCCTCAAGCAATACAGTTGCCTTGCTGTGTTAGTGTCGAAACAACGGTAATGACACCATTGCGGTATTTGCATAAATTGCTGTTTGGATAGTTTCGAGTTTGGAGAACTATGTTGCTCGGCTGCTCCTAGGATTTTTAATGTCAAATAATTTACACAATCCAAATCCAACTTTAACAACTGCTTGCAAATACTATTAATAATGTAGTTTAACATCCTTGATTATGTATTATTCAAAATTCTTTAAAAACAATCCAGGCTAAAGTATTATAGTCTAATAATAGATTAGGAGCATCAACGTTTGATTTCATTTATTTATTTTATATTAACTTTAATATTGACTGTCTACATAACCTTAAGTTTAAAGATCAAGATTACATTTTCACAGAATGTTCTTTACATTATGTAGCATGATTTTGTGCAGAAAGAAGTAAACCACAGAGAGATAACTTTAGCTGGGTCACATATAATGCTTTTTTTATGACGTAGGCAGGGACGTGCACAGGGGGGTTGCTCAGGTTGCCCGGGCAACTGCCCATATGCCCTTCTCGACTCAAGTTGCCCTTCCGAGGTGGAAAAAAATAAATTGTACTTTTACTTCGTTTACACTATGCAGCGTTCCTTCGTTACTGTATTTTAATTAATTAGGAAATTTGTATTTTATCTTTAAATTGCTATCTTGTGTTTCTGGTGCATTCGCGAATTAATGACTCGTTTGAGTCGATTCCTTACAAAGTGTTGCAAATAAATGAGTCTTTTGAGTCGATTCTTTACAAAGCGAATGGGCCAAACGTTTTAAATGGGTTCGCGAATCAGTTTGAATGAATTGTTCAGATCGCTGCAAAAACGGAATCGTCCGAAGCTGTTTTACTCGTAACCTATGTAGAAACACGCAGAATATTACCAGTGTTGGGTGACGTGGAAATGAATTTACCAATCTTTTAACTAAAAAGCAAAAATTCACACATGTACCCGCCATTACATACACGCGACCTGTCCGCCGTCAGACACAGTTAAACGCGTGCAACCTCCAGAAGCATTGTAGCACAGATTGAAGAAAATCCATCGATGATTGACGTCTGATTCGCTGTATACTGTACTGTTTGATGTAAGTGATTCTCACAAAACACACGTGACATGACAACGTAAGAAAACATGAGTTTTGTCTAAAATCATTTTTATGTAAGTGTAAACTGTCAATGTCCTCAGACCATCTTAGGAGATTTTTAACTTTATACATAGTGAATGCAAAACTCTTTCATACATGAAATATTTCAGCTATAAGCTACATCAACATTGAGACTAGAGTTAATTTGTTAATTTGAAATGCTTGTCTATTCTGTGTTTGTATTCTTTTTTCTGTACTGTTTGTGTATGTTGCAGTTTAACACATACTGTAGAAGTGCCCTTCAGTATTCTTCTGTTTGTTGTGGAGTCAAGAAATGTCTAAACATTAAAAGATGAACATGAGTCAACAGTACAGAATCTGTCACATTATTTTTTTTAATGGTCACTGAGCTGTGTCCTGATTGTTTACACATGAAAAGCATAAAATGTGTAGGATCAGTTTGATTCACTTATGTGCATTTGTGTACAACACACATAAATTAGCATTAAATGCTGTTGTTCTTTGTTGTTAAAGCATGTATGTGTTGAAACATAAACAAAGGTTAACAAAATGTGACATTCTAAACTTCTGACATACTGATATTTATCTTACCAATTTCTGGTCTCCACAGCAAACAGAAAAATCTTGTCTTTACAGTTCTGATACTTATGGAGGGCACTGTATTGTATTTGCGCGTGTATATACCATTTCAAAAGATGTAAACAACACTGGTCCAGAAGCACTTCCTGTTTCTGTTTTTTAACACTAGATAAACGTTGGGATAAAATAAACCAACAGAACATATACACCTGACTTAATTGAAGTTAAACAAACATCTTAAAGATAATAATATATGTGAAATAAAAAAATAACTGTCACAAACTGTAACAGGAAGTGTTTCTGGACCAGTAGTGTTTACATCTTTTGAACTGGTCTATATCTAGATTAATTTTTTTTCATGGGTAACTAGTAACTCGCTACTTGAGTATTATTTTCATTGCATACTTTTTACTTCTACTTGAGTAATTATTTATTTAGTTACTTGTACTTTTACTTGAGTAAAGTTTTTGGCTACTCTTTCTACCTCTGTTAAAATCTTCATGAATCTAGGCTGAGTTTGCCACAATTAAGCCTAAATAATTAGACGGATAGCAGCTAGCTATCATAGCTTGCAGACAAGCAGCCTAGGCTACAATTTTTTTTGGTAGGCATCAGGCAAACATGTTTGCTGATTTTAATAAAGACCCTGTTATTCTCAGTCCTTCATATAGGCCGGTAGTTTAAAAAAAAAAATTGGGGGGGGGGTGCCCTTTATTTAGGTCAAAGCAACTGCCCCTAAAAATTCCTGTGCACGTCCCTGGACGTAGGTGACATTGTCAATAAAGATGATTTTTCAAACGTTGTCCTGTAAATGAGCAGAGAGGAATCTCAATCTCCCGTTATGTAAAGGATTAATGTTTCCATACACTCACAAGGACGAATCGGCCAATCCTGGATGTGAAGGACACAGTTATTTACTGTTTACCGAGCCAACAAGCACGGGAGCACAAACACAATTACAAAGAGAGAGAGACACACACCTGCACAAACCCCCGAGATCCATGACACAAATCACATTTTCTTTATGTTCTCATAAATAAATGAACATAAGTTAATTTTATGGATGCCAATCAAGAGTTAATTCATTTAATTCTGTACAATTAAAAATAATCATGCCTCCTGTACTTAACTTTCATAATAATTCTTGTTTTTTTCCATGGCTTAAAAAAAACTTAAGTAACAAAGCTCTTCTCATGGGAGCATGGCCGTAGCCAGCTATGAGGTCAAAGAGGTCAGGACCTCGGTAATTTTTTCATATTAAAAAATAAAATTTGAAGTTCTCTGATTGACTAATTAGTTTTTCAAAACGAATCCGCATATACATGGGCGTCGGAAGCAAATGAAAAGTGGGTGGGTCCCCACGTCAAACCCCCCCCCCCCCCCCCCCCCCCCGAAAATACATTTACTGCAATAGATGCAATTTTCATGTTTCCTTTTAATTAACCTGAACATTTGCGTTTATTAAATAAAAGACAGTATTGCGGTCAGAATTCTGGTAATAGCCCTTTGAAAATTTTGCAAATAATGACAGATGTCATAGCCTATTTCATTTATTTTTCTGTGTGACATTTTCTTTCTCTACTCTGCTGACAGTAGGCTACAATGTTTCTTTTTTTTATTTTGAGGAAATAAAAGGTAAGAAAAACGAATGAAGGTAACTGTTACAATTTTTGTATACCTTTTTATTTATTTGTTATACCCAGTCTCTCTTTCTCTCTCTTAGAGAAATATAAATGTGAGATTCTGGAAATGAGATCAATATATTTAATGGTATCCGTCGGGAACATGCTGTCATAAGAGTTTGAGCATATATGTACTTCTAAAACACAATCGATTAAACAATTGCAGAGGTATGACTTTATGAATAATTTGCAAATGTACCTCGCAAATAATGTTAATACGTGAAGACGTTATAATCGCATGAAAAGTAATTGCAGGCTTCTGTAAAAAAAAACTTTATGGTGCCACGATCGCTGGATAATTTTAATCAAAATAAACTATTTTACTGCAGTAATAATATTTTAACGAGTAGCCTATACTTTTAACGGTTTGAAAGGGACCACATTTAGTGCTGTGTCAATTATTATCAATAAAAGCATATGCTAAACCTTAACGTCTCCGTGCCTCCGCAATTCATATCTCTCCTCCTCATCTCCTCCGTTTTTTTTCTTCTGTTTCTTGAACTTGGGGCTCGAGTCGACCTAATGTTCGAGCTGCCTTTAAAAACAGCAAGAGTTCGTTTACCAACACATCCTCATCCCATTGCGTCAATATTTGACGCCACCGTTAATTATTAAGACTAAATAGGCAGGCAAACTCGTGAAACAGTGAAAGTAAAATAATTCGCCATAATATGGTTTTACACGTCTATAGAAAATATACTATAAATAAAGCAGTTATTAATTTTCCTAATGCATGGATGTTTGACCTTTACCTCCGTTTTAAACGTTATTCATTTCGCAAAGGAGGTTTTTCAGCACTTTGTTGGAACAGCAACTCAGCAGCACCTCCCTCCGCGACTTTTTTAAAAAAGCTGAAACGGTCCGCGGGGTAAAAAGCAAAGGTTGGGGATTCCTGCTTTAGTGGAATGGATTTTGACTAACAGCGCATTGATAAGTGAACAGACAAATGCGCTAAAGTACAGAAAAAGTGGGTGGGTCCATTATCATTGGTCTTAAAAAGTGGGTGGGTCCTGTCCCACCCACGTATAATGGTTCCGACGCCCATGCGCATATATAATCAAGTTTGGACAGTTTACTGTATAGTTTAGTTTAAAATGATGAAGATTGGAGTTTCCGGTTTGTGACGTCACGCTGAACAGATCGTGCATCGTAGCTCCGTCGAGTTCATCATCTAAAAGCTTTTTTTTACCATCTTATTCCTATTTATATAATATAACTTATTAGTTTTACATAGGAATACTTTACCGTGACGATTATTGAGCAGTACTACCACGTGAAACTATTTATCACTAATAAACACCCAGTGTTGTTAGCATATAGCCCGCTAGCATCCACACGGTGGAGGCTGAAGCTAGCATTTTCCGATCTAATGGCGGATTCATCTGATATATGCTTTTCTGACCTATCCTCACCTGAGCGGGAAGCTGTGGAGGAGTTGTTTCCCGGTTTTAGCAGATCCAAGGCGAGGTACAGCGCCCACTTCACCCTGCCTTCCGACGTCCACAAGCGAGCAACAAACATGCATTCAACGCGATGCAGCTTCACGGACCGTGAACGACATGAAAGCGATCGGGAAGCTGTGGAGGAACCGCTGCCCGGCCTTCGCAGATTCGGCAAGCCAAACATCACCCTGGCCCCAGACGTTCGCGGGCGACCGAGGGGTGTCACAACCGAACACCCCACGCGATGCAGCTCCGGGGACCGCGTTCGGGTAAACGAAGACGCCATCGCCCAGCATGAAAGCGGTAAGACTCCGCTTGTTATTGTAACATGTACTACTTGCCACATGTATAGTTTAGCTTCTGCTGTTAGCATAGAGGGGTTTACATGCACTAAGTGTATTGAAGTATTAAAGTTAACTGAGAAGGTTGCTGAACTAGAATCGCGCATCCGAACGCTAGTTGAGGATAGCAAAACCGCTAATGTTACTGTCGCAAATAATCTATCGAGCGAAAAGACTAATGGCTCGGTTCTGACATCAGATGCTAATATAAATATTACAAATACTGTATCGAGCGCGCATAGTGTTTATCAAAATACACATGGCTCGGTTCCGTCATCAGAGTCAAGTCGGCGGTCAAACTGGGTGACTGTTAGGCGGCATAGTCATATAAGGCGTCCTTCTAAGACCCATAACGTAACGACAATTTCTAACAGATTCGATCCCCTAAGGAGTATACCAGCTGAAACACCTTTTAAAAGTGCCCTGGTCATTGGAGATTCTATACTCAGGAACACTAACATTGAGGCTCCAAACACCATAGTCGACTGTATACCGGGAGCCAGAACGTCTGACATTAGATCCAAACTTAAAGTGCTGGCTAATGCTAAGCGGAAGTTTTCTAAGATTGTTATTCACGCCGGCACGAATGACACTAGGCTCCGCCAGTCGGAAATCACCAAAGATAATATTAAGGAGATGTGTGAAATTGCAAAAACAATGTCAGACAATGTAATATGCTCTGGTCCCCTCCCCGCCTACCGGGGAGATGAAACACATAGTAGATTAGTGTCTCTCAATGGATGGATGTTAAAGTGGTGCCCTCAGCATAATGTAGGGTTTATAGACAATTGGAAGCATTTCTGGGGAAGACCATTTCTCCTAACCCGAGATGGACTTCATCCGTCATCGGAAGGAAGTGCTATACTCACTAAAAATCTGATCAATAGTCTTAATTCTGATATAGTATGACTATCCAGGGCCCAGGTCAGGAAACAGACGGATCGGCTCAACCGTCCATCTGTTAGCTGCCGTGATATGTCAAGACCACTTATATCCCAGCACTTCGAGTCAATCTTACCGAAATATCAGCACATTTCAACTGTATCTGTTCCCCGAACAAATAAATACAGGGCACCGCTTGTTACATCTGGTACAAATCTGATTCAAATAAAATTAGAAAACAATACATTAACAGATGAATCTCGAATCTTAAAATTCGGCCTTCTTAACATTAGATCGCTTACCAATAAAGAACCTATTGTCAATGAAATAATTACAGACCAAAACTTAGATGTACTCTGTTTAACAGAAACCTGGCTTAAAGCAGACGACTACATTAGTTTAAATGAATCCACCCCACAAGACTATTATTATAAACACGAACCTCGATTAAAGGGGAGAGGGGGTGGTGTAGCTACAATATACAACACAATGTTTAAAGTAAACCAAAAATCTGAGCTAAAATTTAAATCATTTGAAGTAATGTTGTTAAATATGGAAATAACTGATCATAACCACAAACAGCTTTCTTTTGCTTTAGCGACAATCTATAGACCACCGGGCCACCATGCAGATTTCCTTAATGAAATAGCAGATTTCCTATCTGAGCTTGTAGTCACTGTAGATAAAGCTCTTATTGTTGGTGATTTTAATGTCCATGTGGACAACCCAAAAGACGCATTAGGACGTGCGTTTATAGATGTTCTAAATTCTCTCAATATTAGACAAAACGTGACAGGGCCAACGCATACTCGTAATCACACATTAGACTTAATTCTGTCACTCGGACTCAATATTAATGACGTCGAAATATCACCTCAGAGTGATGCAGTTTCTGACCATTACCTTGTGTCATACACTGTACTTCTAGATAGGATCACTCAATCTACAACATGCTACCGACTAACAAGAACAATAATTTCCACCACTAAAGATAGCTTTATTAGCACTCTTCCAGACCTGTCCCAAATGAAACATGTAGCAGATAACTGTGACGATCTAGATATTGAAATAGAAAACCTAAACAATGTCTGTTCTAACACATTGGATGCCGTTGCTCCCATTCGAAAAAAGAGATTCAAAGAAAAACCACCAGCTCCATGGTATGACCATCACACAGCAGCCCTTAAAAAGGCAGCTAGAAAAATGGAAAGAAATTATAGAAGCACAAAGTTAGAAGTATGGCGCGCAGCATGGAAACAGAGTGTTAAACACTACAGACAGGCTATTAAAACCGCCAGATCTACATATCTTAGCAAGCTTATAAATGAGAATCATAATAACCCTCGTTTCCTCTTTAGCACAGTTGCGAAACTGACTAGAAACAAAGAACAAACAGAAACCAATAGTAAACTTCAACACAATAGTAACGACTTCATGAACTTCTTTTCTAACAAAATTTCGGCTATTAGGGAAAACATCGTAGCTACCCAGGCAGCCACCACTCTACCCATTAGTTCACTTAACACTAGACTACCATACGAACATCTTGATTCATTTAAACCTACTACAATAGATGAGCTCTCTAAACTAGTCACATCATCCAAATCATCGTCCTGTATATTAGACCCCGTTCCCACAAAACTACTTAAAGAAGTATTCCCTGTAGTGTCAACCCCGGTTCTAAATATCTTTAACTCATCGCTAGAAATAGGATACGTTCCAACAGCTTTCAAACTAGCAGTTATTAAACCGCTGATTAAAAAACCACAGCTTGACCAAGGAGAACTTAATAACTTTAGACCAATCTCAAATCTCCCTTTTCTTTCGAAAATATTAGAAAAGGTAGTGGCAAGCCAGTTACGCACATTCTTGACAAATAATAGTACATATGAAAAGTTCCAATCAGGATTCAGGCCCCACCATAGCACAGAGACAGCGTTGCTTAGAGTTACAAATGACCTCCTATTAACATCCGATCGTGGTGAAATCTCAATTCTTATATTACTAGACCTTAGTGCAGCATTTGACACAATAGACCACAGAATCCTACTCAATGGACTAGAAAACTATGTTGGTATCAGTGGTCAGGCGCTAGCCTGGTTTAGGTCATATCTAACCAATCGCTATCACTTTGTTTATGTAAATGAGGAAGAGTCATATCACTCCCTGGTTAAATACGGTGTACCGCAGGGATCAGTTTTAGGTCCTATCCTGTTCTCGTTATACATGTTACCCCTAGGAGACATTATCAGGAAACACAACATAAGTTTTCACTGCTATGCGGATGATACCCAGCTTTACATCTCCTCGCATCCCAGCGAAACACACACGTTTTCTAAGCTAAAAGACTGCATTAGCGATGTTAGTGACTGGATGGCACATAACTTTCTTAAGCTCAACTCCAATAAGACAGAGGTACTTATTATTGAACCAAATCGCTACAAACATAATATGTCAGATTACAAATTGCACATAGATGGCTGTACTGTGGTGCCATCTTCCACGGTTAGGAACTTAGGTGTGATGTTCGACAGCAACTTATCCTTTGATAGTCATATCGCCAACGTCTGCCGCACAGCATTCTTCCATCTTAGAAATATCTCAAAAATACGCCATATACTGTCTACATCTGATGCAGAGAAGCTTATTCATGCTTTTATGACCTCTAGAATAGACTATTGTAACTCGCTACTCGGGGGATGCCATTCAAATCAGGTCAACAAGCTTCAGCTAGTTCAAAACGCTTCTGCAAGGGTACTTACTCGATCTAAGAAGTATGACCACATAAGCCCAATTCTGGCATCTTTACACTGGCTACCAGTTAAATATCGCATCCAATTTAAAATATCATTAATCACCTACAAAGCGTTAAATGGCTTAGCACCCTCATATCTTAGAGAATTACTATCAGAATACAATCCATCACGCACACTACGGTCGCAAAATTCTGGCCTATTGATTATCCCTAGACTATCAAAAGTGTCTAAAAGTGGAAGATCCTTTTCCTACTTAGCCCCTAAGCTCTGGAATGATTTACCAACCGATGTCCGAGAATCAGACACAGTCGATCATTTTAAATCTAGACTTAAAACTTTTCTCTTCAACAAAGCATTCGCATAATTTGTCTAGTAAAGGTTCTTAACTCGCAATAGTTATTTTCACGGAACAAAGCACTCACGGTCATAACACAGACCAACCAAATAAATAAATAAAAACCTTTTCTGCATGAACACTTAAAATGAATTGCATTAAATAGTTTGCCACCGTTTGCCACTGAACCTGCATTAACGACGACAGTGGGGCTTTTGGCCTTAGTCAAACGGTTTGGCACGTATGGTCGGGTTGCGATTTTGGTGCTTTCGTGTGTCTTGTGAATAGTATGCCATACAGACCCGTTTGCCACTGAACCTGCATTAACGACGACAGTGGGGCCTCCAGCCTTAGTCAAACGGGTTGGTATGTACGATCGGGTTGCGTTTTTCGCGCTTTCGTGTGTCTTGTGAATAGTATGCCATACATACCCGTTTGCCACTGAACCTGCATTAACGACGACAGTGGGGCCTCCAGCCTTAGTCAAACGGGTTGGCACGTATGGTCGGGTTGCAATTTTGGCGCTATCGTAAGTCTTATGAATAGTATGCCATACAGACCCGTTTGCCACTGAACCTGCATTAACGACGACAGTGGGGCCTCCAGCCTTAGTCAAACGGGTTGGTATGTATGGTCGGGTTGCGTTTTTCGCGCTTTCATGTGTCTTGTGAATAGTATGCCATACAGACCCGTTTGCCACTGAACCTGCATTAACGACGACAGTGGGGCCTCCAGCCTTAGTCAAACGGGTTGGCACGTATGGTCGGGTTGCGATTTTGGCGCTATCGTAAGTCTTATGAATAGTATGCCATACAGACCCGTTTGCCACTGAACCTGCATTAACGACGACAGTGGGGCTTCCGGCCTTAGTCAAACGGGTTAACACGTATGGTCGGGTTGCGATGTTTTTGGCGTCTTCTCCTGGTCCTGTAAATGGTATACAATATAGACCCGTTTGCCACTGAACCTGCATTAACGACGACAGTGGGGCTTTAGGCCTTAGTCAAACGGGTCGTCAGGTTTCATTTTCTCTTAAAGATCGGAAGGTGACCCTTATTTACCATATATACCCTCGCATTGGGCCCCCAATTTGCTAAATCCTCAACTGTGGATAACATAATTATGCCGCAATATTTAGTCTGTCTGGAACTAAGCTGAGTTAAACCACATCACTGTGTGACACTTCAATACATATGAACGGCTGCTACGCTAATACGATTTTGTTTTTCTCTCCCTGTCTCGTCCTCGACCCGAGGACGAGACAAACAGACCCAGTCCCGGTAGATGTGAAAGTCGGCACACCTCTGATCTACTGGCCGTCCTTCAACGTTATGCCCAGCTGATACCTGACCAACGATCACCGGCAGAACCGCTTAATCTCCGCTAAATCTCCATTTCCGTTCTCCCAAGGGTTTTTCCCTCCTAGGACTTATTTTTCCTCGGATAAAAGCCCGGGGTTTTTTTTCTCCTAGGGGGTTTTTCACCCCGGGGAGGCAGCCTTTTTGGGCTTTACCTAGCTTCCTCTTCTATACGTTGATTTAGTAATACGTGCAATTATAATATTGAGTCATAGCCGCAGCAATTTTAACTGCTCATGCTATCATGTATTCTGTTGTGCTATCTGTCGTTTTCTGTGCTTTTCACTGCTTCTATTTATGTAAAGCTGCTTTGAAACAATTGACTTTTGTGAAAAGCGCTATATAAATAAAATTGAAATTGAAATTGAAATTAAGCTGCGACGGCGCAGGTGCAGAATTTGCAGTGTTGCCAGATCCCATTGTTAAAAATCCTCTTTAGACGTAGTGTTTTAGCAATTAATGTGGCACTTTGACATTATCTATAAAGTGATTGTTAGGTGTAGGTTAGTATTAGCGTTTTTCTGATTTATTTCTGAAATACAAGGTTTGGACGAACTTTGTTTTTTAAGGCCAATTATTTTTGCTTGTTTTTCGTACTGATATCTGGAAACTGAAAGTTATCCAATAAGACGCATCATTCAGCCCGAGCAGGTTATTGCTGATACTACATTCGGTAAGATAAAAGCAGTAATCATCATAATTGTGTCTGTAAGAGTATCAACAACACTATCGAAAAACAGAAAATAACTCTGGTACAAAGATGTAGAAGAATTGGGTTTAAATAAAATATTTACTGTATTTATTTAAGTGAATTTTATTAAAGTGCACTTTTTCACCTGGGATAGCATTTGTTAACTCTTAACACCTCACCCTGGACCTCGGTAATTTTCAAACCCTGGCTACGGCCATGCATGGGAGGTGCTCATTTAAAAGCAGGCAGACCAAACAGCACAACGTAGAAATGCAAATGTGTTAAAAAGTTAACATTTCATCCAAAAAAGGTGCAATAAATAAAAAAAACACACCAAGATTGGTGGTAAATGATTAAAAAAGTAGTGTTGAATGCAGTCCTTCAAATACCACTACAACCTAAATGGATGGGTGCGAATGTGTGAGGGGCGGGGCCATGCTCGGTGGCACCAGTGCATCATCGAGCCACCGTTTTAGCCCCGCCCAAATAATCTTGAACACAGAAATGTGGAAAAAATGTTCAACGGTGTAACTTTAATTCAGTACTAGTCTTTGTAACGCATTTCAGCAATACATTTTAATTTGTTTAAAAACAATTATCTGAAATGATTTTACATTGACTTTAGCCCTATTCGCATGAGAGAAGTATTACATGGTGACCTCCAGTGATTTGTAATATTGCGGAGGTTGTCTGTGATCTTAATCCCTGTGATAATATTAGTCCTGTGCGAATTGACATCTCTGTTATTTGGCCAGGATTTGGCGAGGTCATATATAATTTTTCAAGGCTTTGTTACCTGTGCGCCTTTTCATTTAGTTTTTTTCTGTTTCTGCACCTCTCGTACTGCAGCTGAGGAGCGCACATTCAGACCCATCCCTCCACTTCTTATGGCTTTCCTTGTGAAACTTGAAGGACTTCTTATATATTTCTGATTTTAAAAATCTAATCAGTCTCTCCACGTTTATGTTTGATGATTATTCAGAATGTGTAGAACTGTCATTATTTGAGATCTCCGAGATTAGGCGGCGCCGCGGCATAGCAGAACTGTTTCTAAAATACACCAGTCAACATTTGAAGTGGATCAAAAAAGTTAATCGAAGTTGTCCTAAGACAAGAATGGGTATGGTTCAAAATTTTAGGACAACTTTCATGAAAAGTTTTGATCCACGGCAAATGTTTACTAGTATATAATCCACTGAACCTCGACGTGGTAGCTTTGCGACGCAGCTGATTAGGACAAAATCTCTGATTAACATGTTAAAGGCACCTTTAATTGCGTGTTGCGGCTTTGCCTGTATAGGACAAGGGGCCCTATCTTGCACCCAGCGCAATTGACTTTGTTAGTGACGCATGTATCATTCATATTTTGCACCGGCGCACAGCATGTTTTTCCCTCCACAGACGCACGTCGGCAAACTAGGGAATGAACTTGTGCTCCCTCAAAAAAACAATTGCGCCACTGACAAGAAAAAACTATTCTAAAGTCAGTGGCGCGTTGCGCGTAGTTCATTATGCTATTTTAAGGGCGCATGCTTGACCATAATGTATAGCGTGCACAACGCACACACACTTTGCTTATCTAATCTACACAGATGCAACAGTTATTTTTGCAAATCATAAATTGTTACAATAAAAAATATTAACACATGAGATAAGGGAAATCATTGTGGTGAGCATTGTGGTGATAGTTTTTATTTATTTTGTGTGGCTGCATTAAAAAATTATCATGCAAATAGCGATTAAAATATTTTAATAAGTTTGTTGTGGGCTGTATTACGTTTATTTTATGTAAATAATAATTAAAATGTTTTCATAAGAAACCTTAATGTATGTGAACTTGATTTGTAAGTGTACTTTGGGGTTGGACTGCTTGCGTTTCTTGGCTTTCAGCGGTGAGGGTGGACGCAGCGATGTCCTCTGCTGGCGTCTGTGTAGAGGTAGATCTACCTCCCGTTACACGGCGTGGCCGATTAATGCTGGCAAGCTTGGGATTCCCCATCTCCTGACATCATTGTAGCGCTTGCGGCGCAACGTCCTGGGGATGCCAGCTGATGAGACAATTGCGACTATTTCCTCCCACGCCTGTTTAACCGACGCTGATTTGGGCGGGGTTTTTCCCATCCCCATACAAAACAACTTCTCTGCCTTTGACTGCTCTTATAAGAACGTCGGTCTCCTCGGCTGTGAACCGCTCCTGGTGTGCGCCTGGTAAATCCGTCATAATAATAGCAACCCGCCATGGAACTTGCGCACTTGCGTTTAATGGGAATGTTGGATGACGTTCTGATTGTTTTATTTGACGTTACGCCCAAACCACACCTATAAATAATGAACCTTCTTCAGACCAACGCCTTATTGATTTGCGCCTGGCGCAAGAGTTATTTCTCCCGCCGGGAAAATAGCAACAGCGCCCAAGATCCGCCCACACAGTCACTTGCGCTTTGCGCTTCGCACTTGCGCTTCAGATCGTTGAAATAGGGCCCAAGGCATTACGCAAAGCCTCAACATCTTTTCCGGGAGATAAGTCAGTAAAATCACAGGTTTCCTCATCCCGTGTTTACAAGCCACACGAAACTCAGATATAGGGGGGTAATTTCTAAATCACACGAGGTCCCCAGATAATACTAATCCTGTGCGAATAGTACTTTTAAATTGGAAAGCTTAAAAAGCTTGCTCACAAAAAAAGTGTAAAGTCTTAAGTTCCTTAACAGGCTTTCCTCAGCAAATATTAATAAACCTGATTGTGATCAATCAGCACATTTAGAAATGTGTAAGCCACACAAACAGTTTGGGATTATAGGTTTGTGGGTTTTACTGACAGTTCAAAGTGAAAAGGCTTTTTTGCACCGATCTGTTCTCTTTCCAGAACTAATATATATTCTGCACTACCCTAAGCTTCCTCCTTATAAATGCACACACATACACTTTGCTCTACAACAGACCTTTCAACACCTCTCAGCTCTAGTAAAGGGCAAAAAAAGGCTTGCGCCTGGGCTTGCGCCTGAGTGCGTGTGTTGGTTGGCAAGCTTTTTGAAACAGACGTTCCTGAAGGAGCCGAAACTTATCTGAGTGCTGATTTGGCACAACACCTTTAGGCTGAATCAGCCCATTACTCAACGGGTGATAATTACAATGAGCACGAGCGTGTTACTCCGAGTATGGGAGAGAGAGAGAGAGAGAGAGAGATACTTCTGTACTCAGATCTTACATATTTCATTGTATATACAGTATCGATGTGATTAAAAGCCAACATGAAACAGTGTTTGTAAGGGATTTGTTGTAACAAAATTACTGAGAAAAGTGTCAAGTTTATTTTTAGTTAATTGGTAAATCATTGTTCTTGTCATGCACATGGCATGAGTTTGCATCCCAGGGAATGCGCATACAATACTGATAAAAAACATTTATAGATAAACGCACTGTAAATTACTTTGGATTAAAGCATTTGCATGATGTAATGTATACTGATAACTATGGTTACTATATTCAGATGTAAATGTGAGTTGTACATGCATTCATTGGACCTTTAATTTATTACCTGGTTCATCTAACAGTGTCTGAAATAATCTGGTCCCTCAATGACCTATTCTTTAATCTTACTCAATGGGATTTTATCGCCCACTACAGTTAGTGTAACTTTGATCACTTTGAAAATCAACAGCATGCTTCTCCTCATGGACCTGCACGATCTGAGACATCATTCAAGCACGAATGGCGTGGGATGAGTGTTCAAAACTTCAGGTCTGAACAATGACATTAATGATGCTTGCCTTCGTGAGAGCCACTAATTATTTAGAAGAATCAATATGTGTCTATTATTCTGTTGTTTTATGATTATTCATCTATCAACTCCCTCCGGTCATCTCCAACTGTTAGAAACATCTGTGTGTGGGTGTACAGTCCTAAAAATGTTTTAATAGCATTGAAAAACAAAACATGTTTGATATTCTGTTGTGTAAGAGGATATCAAATAGCGAGAAGTGGCCAGGTTAAAGTATCTTAGAATTTACTTGGACAGACCAATTTGAAACAGAAGAGCACCAGATATCATCTCATGATTATTCAAGTGGTCCTTATTTTTCAACTTTTAAAAGTTCATGCTCTCACCCCACCAATATGTTTGAATAAATAAAAAAATTGGGCACATTTTTTTCAATAATAATTAATATTTAGAGGATGCTCAAGATCTTTGAAGTTTAACACATTCACGTATTATGTGATACTTTGTGCTAGCATGTATAATTGTTTAATAATATACAGTGAGGAAAATAAGTATTTGAACACCTGTCTATCAGCTAGAATTCGGACTCTCAAAGACCTGTAAGTCTGCCTTAAAAATGTGCACCTCCACTCCATTTATTATCCTTAATTAGATGCACTTGTTTGGGTGTTAGCTGCATAAAGACACCTGTCCAACCCATACAGTCAGTAAGAATCCAACTACTAACATGGCCAAGACCAAAGAGCTGTCCAAAGACACTACAGACAAAATTGTACACCTCCACAAGCCTGGAAAGGGCTACGGGGAAACTGCCAAGAAGGTTGGTGAAAAAAAGGTCCACTGTTGGAGCAATCAATATAAAATGGAAGAAGCTAAACATGACTGTCAATCTCCCTCGGACTGGGGCTCCATGCAAGATCTCATGGGGTCTCAATGATCCTAAGAAAGGTAAGAAATCAGCCCAGAACTACACAGGAGGAGCTGGTCAATGACCTGAAAAGAGCTGAAAGAGGTTACTGTTGGTAATACACTAAGACAAGGTTCCCCAAATCTTACCCTGGAGGGCCGGAGCACTACTGAGTTTAGCTCCAACCCTGATCAAACACACCTGAGCAAGCTAATCAAGGTCTTCATGATCACTAGAAAATCACAGGTGGGAAAGTTTGATTAGGGTTGGAACTAAACTCTGTAGTGATCCGGCCCTCCAGGGTAAGATTTGGGGAACCCTGCACTAAGACGTCATGGTTTGAAATCATGCATGGCACGGAAGGTTCCCCTGCTTAAACCAGCACATGTCCAGGCCCGTCTTAATTTTGTCAATGAACATTTGGATGATCCAGAGGATTCATGGGAGGAAGTCATGTGGTCAGATCTTTTTGATCATAATTCCACTAAACGTGTTTGGAGGAAAAAGAATGATGAGTACCATCCCTACTGTGAAGCATGGGGGTGGTAGCATCATTCTTTGGGGGTGTTTTTCTGCACATGGGACAGGGCGACTGTATTGCAAGATTTTGGGGAGCAACCTCCTTCCCTCAGTTAGAGCATTGAAGATGGGTTTAGGCTGGGTCTTCCAACATGACAATGACCTGAAGCACACAGCCAGGATAACCAAAGAGTCGCTCTGTAGGAAGCATATCAAGGTTCTGGCCTGGCTTAGCCAGTCTCCAGACCTAAACCCAATAGAGAATCTTTGGAGGGAGCTCAAACTCCATGTTTCTCCGCGACAGGTCAGAAACCGAACTGATCTAGAGAAGATCTTTGTGAAGGAGTGTGCCAAAATCCCTCCTGCAGTGTGTGCAAACCTGGTGAAAAACTACAGGAAACCTTTGACCTCTGTAATTGCAAACAAAGGCTACTGTACCAAATATTAACATTGATTTTCTCAGGTGTTCAAATACTTATTTGCAACTGTATCATACAAATAAATAGTATTGTATACTATTCATAGTATATATGAATTTTTATTATGTCTCACAGTAGACATGCACCTACAATGACAATTTCAGACCCCTCCATGATTTCTAAGTGGGGGAACTTGCAAAATAGCATGGTGTTCAAATACTTATTTTCCTCACTGTATTATTTGACCATGATCCATGCAATTAAAACTTGTGATTTGTCTTTCAAAGCAAGAAAGCTTCAATGGGAATGAAGCACGATAGACAATATACACTGAGACAATGGCTGAAGCAACATGAAGCAAGTCCGCCATATGGTTACTCGGATCAGAAGACCCCAGGAAAATTTGCAAGGGTTGACAGTATTAACCTTATATCTCGCTACTTCCGTCAACCTTTTACCCCTTGGAGATAATTAAACTTGGATAAAACCTCTTTTTTATTAAAATGCTTGTACATTTTCAAGAGATAATGGCAATAAATTTAAAAATAAATTTAAACAGAACAGCTCTAAAATAGCGTTTTCATAAAGGTGTCTAAATTGGAGTTGTATTTGCATATTTTGAATTAACCAGTGTGCAAAGTGTTCAAGGTAGGATGTTCATCTCTTTTAAATATTCCACAAATCCTCACTGATGAATTTTAATAACACCAACACAACATCAGTGTTTCCCTCCCTTTTATCTGCTAAAAATAAGCATTTAAAACCACTATGTTTTATAAAAAGCTGTTCTGACACTCCAAGCAACAATGTTGTTGGTAAACCACTATACACAACTATTTCCCGTATCAAATTTCATATTTAAAGTATAAAGCCACAGTAAGTTACATCCCCAGTTTCACCTTCTAAGTACATAGAGGACAATTTAGCAGAACAGCCTGCGGTTTTTACAGGGTCTGACTCTATTAGCATAAATGTCCAAAAGCGGCGTGTAAGACTGTCTATCACAGATACGCTTCAGGTTGCTTACAACCTGGTCAGTGCGACCAAAAAAATTATACGGTGGCCTTTGTTGTCCATAGGACATTATATTCATCTAAAAGATCAATATAACGAATTGTTATTCTCTTCAATGAAATAGAATCACAATCCTGGTGACAGGACATGGAGGTCTCTGCTGAGGAATGAGACACAATAGATGAGCCTCTGGGTTGCCTAGGTGACTCACGAAAACCAGAACCATTGATAGCAACCCACCGACCTCTGAAAGACAAACAGGAGAGATTTCATCTGGAAACCATGTGAGAGATATGAGCGAGAAAAACAGGGAAGGAGACGTGACATCAGGCCACGTTACCTCACAAAGACCATGTGTATTGGACTAAATGGCCTTTGGGAAGGATATGGCACATTTTAGTGTCCATGTTCGTTCCCAAGGGCTGGTTTTGAGCTCAAAGGACTCATTGGGTCAACACGACAAAGCTGCAGGATCAAGAGTTCGCAACATGACTCTCAAAATAGGTCTCTCAACTTCTGTTCGTATACTGTACAGGTTGAAAAATGCCAATTGATATTTTTAACTCAGAATGTTAGCTAATGCATGTGTCAGCTTGCATCATAATGATGTCCCAGCTTAGACTTACATTATGCATCTGCCAGACACTTTTATCGGAAGCAACTTACAATGCATTACATTTGGAATCAAAGACCTGACCTTTCCGATGCTTTTCCATTTGAGATACATTTCTTCCAAACATCAATGCATAAACAAATTTGTGTTGACTGTGTTCTGCCCAAGGACTTCCTCACAGAAGTAAGAATTGTTGCAAATAAAACCTTTTCTATAGCTTTTATTAATTTCCATTCTCTATCGTCCTGAACAGCTTGCAGTTCAGTCTGAAGTTATTGCGTGCATGTGCTGATTGTTAGACCTCCCTCAATGTCGCTCTCTTTGCCTCTGTCTGGCTCCAGGCCGTTTCAAGTAAACATTAGTTCAATTGAAGCCTCAATATGTAACCACTTCCAATTAACTGCTGTATCCTCTCAGCTCAGACTGATGTTAAGTCCAAAGATACATAAAGACAGACAGACAGACACTGTTGTTGAAGTCTGTCTGTTTTTTGCATGAGATTTTATGACTATGTGCCAGTTTACAAGGTCATAAGCTGTCACTGTAAATCAGATCATTTCAGAAGGCATCAAACTCACTAATACAAGCCCTTTTTGTAAGCAAGTCACTTCACCCGTCGGCCATCTTGGTTAAACTTCCAGGCGAATAACAGTTAACATTAAAACTAATTAAAACTAATAAATCATTTGGTTTATCTCAAATAATTGCAAAACTAATTAAATGAATAGTTCGTCTAAATATAAAAATCCTTCAATTCTCTCAAGATATTTTGAGCCTAGTTTGCAGTTGGTACATTGTGTATTAATGTAAACATACAGAAAAACACAAATACACTGCAAAAAATGCCTCTCTTACTTAATATTTTGTCTTGTTTTCACTAAAATTATTTAAAAATAATTAAATTAAGATGTATTTTTTCTTGATGCGCAAAATGACCTAGGAAAATAAGTCTAGTTTTTAGACCAAAAACATAAAATGTAAGCGAATTTGTGCTTAAAGCAAAAAAATCTGCCAATGGAATAAGAAAATTGTGTTTAAAAAAAGTTTTAAGAAAAAAATTAACTTATTTCAAGAAAAATCTTTTAATTCCATTGGCAGATTTTTTTTTGCTTGTTTTAAGCACTAATTTACTTAAAGTTTATATTTTTTGCCTAAAAAGACACTTATTTTACTAGGTGATTTTGCTCATCGAGAACATATACATAATTTAATATACTTAAAAGTGTACAAGTACACTGCAAAAAATTATTTTCAAGAAAAAAGTCTAGTTTTTAGACCAAAGATATCAAATTTAAGTGATTTTGTGCATAAAACAAGCAAAACAATCTGCCAATGGGGTAAGCAAAAAAATCTTGAACATTATTCTTAAACACTTAATTCAAGAAAAATTTGCAACAAAATTAAATTAAATTAAATTTGATATTTTTGGTCTTAAAACTATACTTATTTTCTTGGGTCGTTTTCCTCATCAAGAAAAAGCATCTTAATTTAAGACTTTAGATATTTTACTGAAAACATGACAAATACTAAGATTTTTTTCTTGAAAATAATTTTTTGCAGTGTAAATTCAAATATGACAGCATGACGATAACATTAAATTTCATTGATCTTGCATTTAGGTACGTCCGAATCCAATGTTTTCATTACGTCCTGAGATAATTTCATTGTCTTGTCCCACAAATGTATGCGTGTGCGCGCGGGTAATGTGATTGGTTGAGCCTGGTCGAATTCGGATAAAAAGATGCCGGCCAAGAAAGTGGTTACATCACAAATTTAGTGTTAATAAGGTTATATTTTGACTTTTTACACCTTTTGATTCAATTTCAAGTATTAGTTATCACAAAGGCTCTCTCTGTTTATATTTCAAACCGAATTCAATTACCCTGCTTATGAAGGCTGTCCGAATGCCTTTCCGAAGCTGCCTTCATGCCACCAAAGTCATTTCCTCATGAGGCAGCGAGGCAAGAAGTCAGTTGCCTTCAGTTTCGGACACAGCCATTGTCATATGCATATTTCGCTATGAGATACATAAGAATAATAATATGATTCAAAGTTATTAATATGCCACAATATTTTAAATTATCGCACTAATTTATATTTTGCAATGGACACGTGGCGTATTAATAACTAAATAAGCTCAAAAGCACGTATAAACTATTTTAAAACACGGCGCATATGGCATCACGTCCATGCACACGAGTACTCGCGTCTCCTCACGAGTAAACAATGGCGTTGCATGTAAACAATAGTGCAATGTATGGAATCATATTACAGCACACACTTAAAATATCCTGTAGTGTAGCCGTACTGAAAGTTGTCTTCAAGGAAAACGGGATAACTGGAACTGAGAATTACTGTGTCTAAAATGCACGCCATGTGGAGAATTGCATGCAACTTACGCAAGTAAGTCATAAGCATATTATATGATAGCAAATATAAATGAGAATAAATGACTTAATGTTACATGACTGGAAAAATCATCCTCCAGTCAGTCTTGTTATTTGTATTTTTTATTATGAGGTAAAGATGAACTCTTCCTTACTCATTGTCCAGACATAACTGAAGATCTTCCACACGTGTGTGTGTGTGTGTGTGTGTGTGTGTGTGTGTGTGTGTGTGTGTGTGTGTGTGTGTGTGTGTGTGTGTGTGTGTGTGTCACTGCATGAAAAGTGGAATTTTCGTCAGAATGTGGCACTGTAGATTGTTGTGAAACTCCAAGTACACGACTGCGCATGACAATTTGCAGCCAACACCGAAAACTGCCGTAAGTTGTCAGAAGTTGCCGTGGGTCTTGCTCTGAAGTTGTCCCCCCTTCCCCTAATTCTAGGGGAGGCTTTAACATGTAAATGAACATGGTGTGAGCTATACAAATGCAAATCAGGGTAGCAGCTGGGGGAGTTTTACTCAGGTGACATTCTGAGAGGTTTTAAACTTTGATTTTAATAAAATCTCTGGTATCAGTATAGCCAAATTACAAACTCTTAAATTGTAGCTTGAATTGATTATTTTCAAAGTATGCTACACTGTTAACCCAGATATTGTCTTAATGATGTAAACATTACTTAATATTTTGAGTTTTGGACATATACTTAAAAATATATTATACCCATAATCCTTTGTCCCTGAATATTATGATTATTTAAGCTTTTTTACAGAATTAAGAACTAATAAGAACTTTAACTACTTAAATATTTGTTAAAATGTCATAGAGGTTTATGCTCTAATATTATTCATGTTGTTTAGTTTTAAATGATAAATTACCTGCTTTTGTTAATGAAAGTCACCGTTCAGGTGATCAGTGTTTATTGACATAAACAGCACATTGTATTGTATTTTTCGCAGTTTTGTGTGTGTTCAGTGGAGAATCAAGTTTATTCAATGACTGACTTAGTCATGAGTTTTGTGTTATAATACCATTTATAACACTAAGAGAATTATAATTATAAATGAATTAAAAATAGAAAATCTTTCAACTCAGTTAACTAAGCGGAGATGTTGGACAGAGTAATTCAAAATCATCTTTAGGTTTAATGACAATCATTTATCAAAATATTTTCTTCATCATTTATCACAATACTTTCAAAATATTTTTCCCTAATTTTTTTTAACTATCCCTTTAAGTAGATTCAGTTTGTCCAGGCTAACAGTATATATTAATATCTCTGTATGTCATTAGCAATAACCAATGTTAGGTAAAAAAAAAGATACACAAAACAATTTATTTCAACAATTTTAATTGTTTTAACAGAGTTTTAATCAGGCTCAATTTGTGCATTCTATGCAAACAACATCAAACAACATGTCAAACAACAAAATGTCTGTCTGGAAGGGAATGAAGCAAGGAAACTTGTGCAATTACATCACAGCTCAAATACTGTGCATAGTGGCATGACTACAGTTATTGAATTCACATACTGGTAATCCTGCCATACTTGTCCATCATATACATCTCCTAACACACCCTTTGGCATTTCCCGCTTTCGCCTTTCATCTAATTACAGTGCATTGAAAATGCGCTGTACTGTTCTTACTGGGCTTTTTATTATTAGTGGTGCTTGCATTTATGCAAGGCATCACTATTATTATTGCTCATACTTATTATTATTATTATTATTATTATATCTTATTATTCTTATGTCTGCACACTTTTTCGGCGCGTAACTCGTCCCACACGGTTTGTCGTAGACCCATAAATTAGGGCTCAAATCGACCGGCTTATTGAGGAGAGGTGTGCTATGACTTTTATAAGCGATCGGGTGCAGGATTTCCGAAAGGGGGGCGAAAAACCACCCAAAAAATCCCATTGACTTAACATTGCGTCCAACTTTGACGAGTCATAGCTCCGCTCGAGGATTTTGTAGAAACATGTGGGTTACAACATTTGAAGAGGGTGGTAGGCTCTGTAAGAACATGGATCACAATGGGGTGTAAGTTGTACCCCTGGGGTGTAAGAGGTGCCCAAAAGTGCCCCAATGAAAAGTCAATGGGGCAAAATCCCATAGACTTACCATTGCAAAAATTTTGACGGGTCATAGGTCCGAGCCAGGATTTCATAGAAGCATGTGGGTTGCTAAATTTGAAGAGGGTGCTAGACTCTGTCAGGACGTCCCCCACAATGGGGTGTAAGGTTACCATAGCAACCATTTTGGGCACCCTAGCAACCTATACCATAGACTGCCATTATAAAATGCCCGGATGGATATCTTTGCACCACAGTGTCATAGAGACATGGGGGTGGGCTCATTTTACTCAGGCATCCAATCAGTCTCTCAGGATCCTTACAGACTTACTAAGCCACGCCCCTAGCAACCAAATTTGAGCACCCTAGCAACCGAATAAACAAAGCCTTATATCTCCGCATCAGAACATCGTAGAGACACGGGGGTTGGACCATTTTACTTGTGACTCGGAGTGTAATCACTGGGCACATCATTGGCCACTCCCAAGCCACGCCCCTAGCAACCAAATACAGTACCCTAGCAACAGAGTAAACAAAGCCTTATATCTCCGCATCAGAACATCATAGAGACACGGGGGTTGGACCGTTTTACTTGTGACTCGGAGTGTAATCACTGGGCACATAATTGGCCACTCCCAAGCCACGCCCCTAGCAACCAAATACAGTACCCTAGCAACAGAGTAAACAAAGCCTTATATCTCCACATCAGAACATCGTAGAGACATGGGGGTTGGACCGTTTGACTCATGACTCGGATGGTAATCACTAGTGGATGCCATTTTTTTCCCTAGCAACCAAATACAGTACCCTAGCAACAGAGTAAACAAAGCCTTATATCTCCGCATCAGAACATCGTAGAGACACGGGGGTTGGACCGTTTGACTCATGACTCGGAGGGTAATCACTAGTGGATGCAATTTTTTTCCCTAGCAACCAAATACAGTACCCTAGCAACAGAGTTAACAAAGCCTTATATCTCCGCATCAGAACATCGTAGAGACACGGGGGTTGGACCGTTTGACTCGTGACTCGGAGGGTAATCACTAGTGGATGCCATTTTTTTCCCTAGCAACCAAATACAGTACCCTAGCAACAGAGTAAACAAAGCCTTATAACTCCGCATCAGAACATCGTAGAGACACGGGGGTTGGACCGTTTGACTCGTGACTCGGAGGGTAATCACTAGTGGATGCCATTTTTTTCCCTAGCAACCAAATACAGTACCCTAGCAACAGAGTAAACAAAGCCTTATATCTCCGCATCAGAACATCGTAGAGACACGGGGGTTGGATCGTTTGACTCGTGACTCGGAGGGTAATCACTAGTGGATGCCATTTTTTTCCTTAGCAACCAAATACAGTACCCTAGCAACAGAGTAAACAAAGCCTTTTATGTCCACATCAGAACATCGCAGAGACACGGGGTTGGACCGTTTGACTCGTATCTCGGAGTGTAATCACTAGTGGATGCCAATTTTTTCCCTAGCAACCAAATACAGTACCCTAGCAACAGAGTAAACAAAGCCTTATATCTCCGCATCAGAACATTGTAGAGACACGGGGGTTTGACCGTTTGACTCGTGACTCGGAGTGTAATCACTAGTGGATGCCAATTTTCTCCCTAGCAACCAAATACAGTACCCTAGCAACCGAATAAACAAAGCCTTATATCTTCGCATCAGAATATCGTAGAGACATGTGGGTTGAATTGTTTTACTTTTGGCTTGGAGTATAATCATATATTGTCCCCCGAAATTTGCCACGGCAAGCACCACTTCACATTTTCTTAAGGAAATGTACCTATCTAGTTATTATTATTATTATTATTCTTCCAACCAAATTTCGGCAATTAATACGGCTCGAACCGCTTAACTTAGAAACTTCATTCAAACTCTCAAACGTGCGGACTATTCGGGAATAGTGGGCTATGACTTTTATAAGCGATCGGGGGTACGGTCTTCGCCCCAGGGGCGAAAAAGCAGCCGAAAAATCCCATTGACTTAACATGGAGACAAACTTTGACGAGTCGTAGCTCAGACCTAGAATTTCACAGAAACTTGTGACTTGCCACATTTGAAGAGGCTGGCAGGCTCTGTAAGAACATACCTCACAATGGGGTGAAAGTTGTACCCCTGGGGTGTAAGAGGTCCCCAAATTTCCCCATAGACTTATAATGGGGCAGGAATCATGCCCATATAAGGAACTAAAAACGTCCCGAATGGGATATCTTTGCAGCGCAGTGTCATAGAGACATGGGGGTGGGCTCATTTTACTCAGGCATCCAATCAGTCCCTTAGGATCCTTATTGAGCTATCAAGCCACGCCCCTAGCAACCATTTTGGGCACCCTAGCAACATCTCCCATAGACTGCCATTATAAAATGCCCAGATGGATATCTTTGCAGCACAGTGTCACAGAGACATGGGGGTGGGCTCATTTTACTCAGGCATCCAATCAGTCTCTCACCATCCTTATTGAGGTATTAAGCCACGCCCCTAGCAACCAAATATGAGCAGCCTAGCAACATAATAAACAAAGCCTTATATCTCTGGATCCGGACATCATAGAGACATGGGGGTCGGGTCTTTGGGTCATATTAGCTTCATGCTAGCTTCATGCTAAGTCATGCTAGCTTCATGCTAGTTTCATGCTAGCTTTATGCTAATTTTATAATAAATCTTGCTAACTTAATGTTAAATCATGCTAGCTTCATGTTAAATCTTGTTAGCTTCATGCTAAATCATGCTAGCTTCATGCTAATCATGCTAGCATCATCTTAATCATGCTAGCATCATGCTAATAATGCTAGGATCATGCTAATTTCATGCTAAATTCATGCTAACTTCATGGTAATCATGTTAGCATCATGCTAGCTTCATGCAAATTATGCTAGCTTCATGCTAATCATACTAACATCATGTTAGCTTTATGCTAATCATGATAACATCATGCTAGCTTCATGCTAATCATACTAGCATCGTGCTAGCTTCATGCTAATCATGCTAGCATCGTGCTAGCTTCATGCTAATCATGCTAACATCGTGCTAGCTTCATGCTAATCATGCTAGCATCGTGCTAGCTTCATGCTAATCATGCTAGCATCGTGCTAGCTTCATGCTAATCATGCTAACATCATGCTAGCTTCATGCTAATCATGCTAACATCATGCTAACTTCATGCTAATCATGTTAGCATCATGCTAGCTTCATGCTAATCATGATAGCATCATGCTAGCTTCATGCTAATCATGCTAGCTTCATGCTAACTTCATGTTAATCATGCTAGCATCATGCTAGCTTCATGCTAATCATGTTAGCATCATGCTAGCTTCATGCTAGCTTCATGCTAATCATGCTAGCATCATGCTAACGTCATGCTAATCATGCTAGCTTCATGCTAGCTTCATGGTAATCATGCTAGCATCATGCTAGCTTCATGCTAATCATGCTAGCATCATGCTAGCTTCATGCTAGCTTCATGGTAATCATGCTAGCATCATGTTAGCTTCATGCTAATCATGCTAGCTTCGTGTTTATCATGATAACATTATACTAGCTTCATGCTAATCATGCTAGCATCGTGCTAGCTTCATGCTAATCATGCTAGCAACATGCTAGCTTCATGGTAATCATGCTAGCATCGTGCTAGCTTCATGCTAATCATGCTAGCTTCATGCTAATCATGCTAGCATCGTGCTAGCTTCATGCTAATCATGCTAGCATCGTGCTTGCTTCATGCTAATCATGCTAGCATCGTGCTAGCTTCATGCTAATCATGCTAGCATCGTGCTAGCTTCATGCTAATCATGCTAGCATCGTGCTAGCTTCATGCTAATCATGCTAGCATCGTGCTAGCTTCATGCTAGCATCATGCTAATCATGCTAGCATTATGCTAATCATGTTAGCATCATGCTAGCTTCATGCTAATCATGCTAACATCATGCTAACTTCATGCTAATCATGCTAGCATCATGCTAACTTCATGCTAATCATGCTAAAATCATGCTAGCTTCATGCTAATCATGCTAACATCATGCTAGCTTCATGCTAATCATGCTAGCTTCATGCTAATCATGCTAGCATCATGCTAACGTTATGCTGAATCATGCTAATCATGCTAGCATCATATTTCATCATGATAACTTTTTTAAATCATGCTAGCTTCACACTAAAACATGTCAACAGCCAGGTAAACTACTAGACTAAATTTCTTTTACATTTCTATCAATCAGCTTTTTGCATTTTCATGCACTGGTAATTCCTTGGGAATTGCATATCTAGTTTCTCTTCAAATCCAAGTCTTTTAACAAATCCTCCCAGAGACTGCACAACACTCTTGTATCAGTAAGAACGTATTGGATGGACATACTCTTCACTGCTCAAATATGTAGTCTTGCTTAGCAAGGCAGAGCCACATTTCTTCCTTAATGCAGACCTCTGCTGTGGGTGATTGTAGAATGGGATGTGACCACAAGTCCTGCAAACCTTTGTACCATCCCGTCTGAGCTCATAGGTTTCAGTAAGCATGTACACTGTCATACATTTTGGACAACCCACATACTGTAAGAAGTCGTCACGGAGGATACCAGTCAATTTCATCATGCCCAAAAGTTTCATTAACAAGTGTTCTGGTTTTTCACTTCTGGCCTGATCACTTCCATGCTCCTCCCCATCTTGTATGTGAGGATAGGGTTCACTCTGCTCCTCAGCAAGGATTTCCCCCTCTTCATCCACATAGTCATCCTATGAAATTTTAAAGGACATATTTAAAACACATGCAATGCACATACTCAGCACCACCATTAGACCATTAGAGATGGAAAAGCCCATCGTTAATATGGCCATTTGAGATTGAAAAGTCCATCATGAATGTGGCCATTTGAGATTGAAAAGTCCATCATAAATGTGGCCATTTGAGATTGAAAAGCCCATCGTTAATATGGTCATTTGAGATTTAAAAAGAACATAATTAATATGTTCATTTCTCATCAATAGGGCCATTTGAGTATGAAAAGATTTGAAAACTGTAGTTGAAAAAGATCATGTGCATCTCAAACAGCTAGCTTTAGTGCAATGAACCAGTTAAGTACTTTGTGGGAACTTCATCCACTTCAACTTCATTTTAGGATTTTTTAATACTTTATAAAGTGTGTTTATACTTTAGTTGCTTTCATTAGTTAACTAACAGAAATTTAAGAGTGGAAAACAATCATGTGGGTGAAAATTGTTAGGTTTTCCCATTTCAGCTCTGGATTAGCATGTATTGAACTTTATACTAGTATATCCAAATGTAATTTCATGCTTACCACACAACAGGAGATGTCCAGGAAAAGACGAATGCTTTGGTCATCTGCTGTTTCGTCTGAAAAACAACAAACAGAAGATAACGTTATGCATTATAACGCGATATTCCTATTCAATTATAATTTACTATTAAAATAACAACAACAGTGATAATCAACCACATTTAACTCCAACGTTTTTGTTTAACTTGTTGATTTTATTTTACTTTACTTGTTGATATGTTTTAGTATTGTTTAAAATGATAACATACGTAAAGCAAGCCAAGCTTATATAAAAAATATGTATTTATGCTCACCGTTGTCTGAACTGAAATTCGCTGGGTGCGTTTCTTCAAATTCTTCAATCACTTCTTTTTCTGGGTCCTCGGAGTGCATTTCACTTTCACCAATCTCTCTAACTCCAGTAAAGTTATCTTCCGGGTCTTTACACATGACGGGACATCACTCACAGCGGATTCATGACTGGGTAGCAGCAGGCTCTGTACGTTATCTGACGTAGCCCTTTTGGATTTTTTTCTCCCAAACTCCATTTTTTAAATAGCGCTTTCTGTGGTCAAAATACTGTGTATGACACACTTCAGTGTTGCAATGTTTACAGAAGCGCCGAGGTCGTTTCTTCAGTCTTGGGACTTACATCTTTCAACTGACAGCACACTGTGTTGATTTCACACAGAGCTTCCGGCACATCGCGTTTGTTGTTTATATCATACGCATGCGCACACGTCTCACAAGATTTTCCTTATATCATTAACCTCGCATGTGATTGGAGGAGCCCGACAGGCTTCTCGCCTTCGTCCAATCATGTGCGAGGTCATGGTCACGGCTCACACAGCAGTGTCGACAAGCGTAACAGACGTTTGGTTTGGTGTTTGTAACTCTCCAAGAAGAGCAGACGGGTGCACAATCCCAAGATTGCGGTAAGAATAATTTTATGTATAAGCATATTTTTTGAAGTAGCCCAAGCTGTGTGTTTTATAACTAAGAGGTGTTTTTTGTCTTGTAATTTACAGGAGGCTGTACGGCGTCTCTGAGGCACACTGCAGGCGCTATGAACCAGAGCAAAGGTAACGTTACGATTTAAAGAATATGTTTTTATTCTTGTATAAGGAAATAGATACGTTAATAGATCCGAGCTTAAACCCACACATTTTGTTTTCACAGACTAACGTCGCCTCATAACAAAGCCGTGACCTCCGATTTGCTTGGGGCTATTTCAGCAAGTCCAGCTTTACTGCTGAGAATGACAACATTGTTTGTAAGTATAACTTCTAATGTTTTTCCTCATTTCTTGTTTAATTATACCGTGACTCTTTTTATTAATACCAGTCTCATTTAATTGTTTTCCAGCTGCCCGTAAGACGTGTTATGAGTCGGTACGCCGGAGTTTCAGATACAAACAACCTGAACTCGCATCGCAGGCGGAAAATGCGAAAAGTTTAGCTCGGAGTCGATCCAGAAGAAAAATGGTAAGATTTATTATATTAGATCAGTTTTTTGTCAATGTGAGTATTTTTCAGGTCACTTATTGTCCTTATTGATTGTATTACAGTTGCTGGAAGCGAGACGAAGTGTGTTGGCTGAGGATGAGATGGACATTTGGAAGTGCGCCACCATAGATCTCATATCTGATGAGGAATACGGCATTGTTGGCGGGGTGTCTGGATGGATTGTGCGGCCACCGCCCTCTCGCAGCCTGGAACTCTCCGAGCTCTGTGCCACGCTGCAATCCAGATTAGAGGCGATACCAAAGTACCGGGCAACTCACCATATACGCGTGAAAAAGTGACTTTTTTACAACGTTTTTGAGTTTTTTTTTCAACACTTTGAAAAAGATTTTTAGGGATCTTTCCCGAACATCTTAGGCACTTTTTGACGTGTTTGGAGTACAATATAAGAGACATTATGCTGCTTTGTACATAGTTGTGTGTTTATAAATAAAGCTCTTTCTTTGAATAAACAGCTGTGTGTTTATAAATAAACCTCTTTGTTTTCTCTTATATTCCTTGATGTTGTGAATAATGTAGTACATAGCACAATGACATTAATATATAAAAAATGATTAATAACATAAATTATTTATTATTATTATTATTGGGGTTTACATTTAGAATGAGCCAGGGTGCCCAATAACCCCCCTCTTTAGAGTAACGGCCCGACTTGAATTTACTCACTCGGTATTGGCTGAAGCCACTACTTTTAAACAAGAAAAATCCCTTGTGATTGGCTTGAAGTCATCTGCCAACCATTCACGGGGGATTTTACTTGTTTAAAAGTTGTGGCTTCAGCCAATACTGAGTGATTACATTCAAGTGGGCCATTACTCTAGTTTTGCTGCTATTCACATGCTAATTAGGCCAGAGACGCTCTACCTGGCCGGCAGAGGTTTCGCTGCTATTCATATGCTAATTAGAGGCATCGCACCCGCGCGGGGCTCTCCACCTACGTCATGGTTCGTTTATGACAATTTGTGACACAGACAAACGCGAAGCTCGCTGCTGGTAAATTGAGGAAAGCTGCCGAAAATTCGGGAGATTTTCGGGAGCCTACAGGCGCTTACGGGGACGAAAATCCCACTTTTCATGCAGTGTGTGTTCCTGGTAATTATCACGTTGTGGGGACCAATTGTCCTCACAAAGATAGGAATACCAGTGTTTTTGTGACCTTGTGGGGACATTTTGATGTCCCCATGAGGAAACAAGCTTATAAATCAAACAGAAAGATGTTTATTAAAAATGTGAAGTAGCTGAATGGTTTCTGTGATGGTTGGGGTTAGAGAATGGGGTAGGTAAGGGGAATAGAATATACAGTTTGTATGGTATAAAATGCATTACGTCTATGAAATGTCCCCATTAAACATGGAAACCAGAATGTGTGTGTGTGTGTGTGTGTGTGTGTGTGTGTGTGTGTGTGTGTGTGTGTGTGTGTGTGTGTGTGTGTGTGTGTGTGTGTGTGTGTGTGTGTATACTGTTTATCATATCATCCAAACACACAGTAAAGTCTTTACATCTGATAAAACTTTGTTTTTTTTTTGTCAAATATTTGAACCGTTTGCCTATTAATTACCAAATGAATAGCAGGTACAGCCAGTGGGCGTGACCTCATTACAGATAATGATGTCAGACAGGAAAAACAGTACCTCTCTTTAATTTAATACAGATTATATAAACAGACAATATTTGTTTTTGATTAAAATTAATTAATATAATTAATGCTTTGCATAAGGCTGTTATTTAAGTTTTATTCTGTAAAAATAAAGACTTGTTAATGTTTCATTTTCTTTTAATTTTGAACAAACTGTTGCCAGTAAATAACAAATTTAAATCTACAGTAAGTTACTTGTAACCAGCTGCCAGTA
The DNA here is from genome assembly GCF_030506205.2 of Paramisgurnus dabryanus. Taxonomy (NCBI): domain Eukaryota; kingdom Metazoa; phylum Chordata; class Actinopteri; order Cypriniformes; family Cobitidae; genus Paramisgurnus; species Paramisgurnus dabryanus. The sequence continues at coordinate 36,999,778 of NC_133345.1, read as the reverse complement.
ATACTGTAATCCTACAGAAATGTTTTACAGTGCACACTTCAACCATTTAGTTGACTGCTCAACTTTCTTAAATCAGTCCACCCTCCCAGTACCATGTCGTCTTGTTCTCTCAACCCCACCCCCATTTTATTAATCATCCTTACCATTTTCTTTCTCTTTCCCTCCAGGTTGTATCGGGGGTCCTAAGCGCATATTTATATAAGATGATGGTCCCCCTCCCTGAGTCTCCTGGCTAACATCATAAGACGCTCTGAAGACGGTCTTCTTGTTTTCCATTCATCCCCTTCCCATCCATCCCTGACATTCCATTTACTAAACATTTGCTTTATTCTTGGTTTTGGCATGGTCCTTGCTTGTGAAAAAATAGAGACATGTTCAAGGAAATGTTTAAAAGAGTGCACAGCTTTCACCTGATCTTGTACTGTCTCTAGACTATAAACAAGTGAACAGACTTAGAACTAATAATGTCTGTCTCTTTCTTTATGTCAAGCAGATCCTCTTTAATTCCTATCTGAAGTCAAATCCATTTACTGTATTGATTAAGACGTCATGCTCTTCTGGGTTGTGAAGACAAAAGGACCAATCTTGTAATAGACCAAATTCAGACAAGCTGCTGAGCACACCAATAGAAGCAGGAATTACCAATCCTTACTTATAAACGCATTAAACAGGTTCTGTACACATTTACTGGTGTCCCTACCCAGCAATTCACTTCACTGCCTACCAAGCCAGTAATCCAGCAACAAAACCAGCTACACAGAAAACATTAATGACCATAATTCAGTGTGCAAAGATTACGCTGTAAGGTATCATGGGTGGCCTGTAGAGAAAATGTGGGAGAGGGTTACACGAGTAATCGCTTACATGGACTGCAAACCCAAGAGTCTTGCTAATAAAATAAACCTTCTCTATCCACCATGTAATGAGCACAAACACACCGAATTGTTTTCGTAATAAATATGGCACTTCGCTCATATAGCATCACGCGCCTCTCCAGAGACGGGAAGAAAAATACATTTCAGACTGCTTTTGTGGATGTACAGTAATCTTCTGAACTCTACACTACGAATCTGTATCAGCTGGGGAGCAGATCGCTGTCAAATAGGCACCTCAACGTCTTGATTCTTGCACACATAGCTCCATCACAAGGCATCGCAGAAAGGACACGGGAACATTGTAGTACAGCAGACCATTTTTTCCAGGCGGGATTATCGGAATGTGCTCTTTCCTGATAAGTGGATTATTATGATATTTCTCAATTTCACTATGCTGGGTTGAAGCACATTAGGAAAACCGCAACGTATGAAATCATGTGGCGTGTATGGATTACAGAAGAGTGAGAGTGCTTCTGTATTTCAGGAGTGAGGGAGCCATAATTACCCATCACTCCTCAGCACATCACAGAAAGACACAGACTCTAACGCCGCACATTTTTACTGTTTATGAAACCATTTACCAGAGACATGAGTCTGTTAACATCACAAGCTCATTATTGTTGTTTAAAATACTATACCAGAAACATACAGCAAGTTCACAGGATGTTGTTTCAAATGTAAAGATCCTAAAATGTTTAAAGAGCAACTATTACGTTGGTTAAAGCAACATTATGTTCGCATGGTTTATGGTTCAAAAAACACATTTTCCACATACTATCCATTATCGTTGCTCCTCTAAGTCCTGCCTCCTTGAAATGCATTGCTTTTGGAAAGCTCATTGTTCTGAAAAGCGCATTGTCCTCCGATTGGCCAGCTACTTAGTATGTTGGCCTGATTTCAAGGCGTGCACTTATGCCGAGTTCAGACTGCATGATTTTCAAACTTGTCGGGTCACAGATGTTTTCATACAACATGATTATCTGGGGTAGCGTTCAGTCGCTGCTGTTTCACACTGCACAACGGATCGGGGACAGGGGGTTTCAAACGGCATGACTTTACCATAGGAAGAATCGCCGACAGCTTTGTCCCGGTCTGCAAACTACGTTTCACAGCCAAACGCACGCGAGAAGTGACAAGGAAACAATGCGAGGTTGTGCGTGCAAGACCGGAGTTCTCACGTGACACTGCGGATTATTATTAAAAATGGTAGCCTGCAAGAAGCTTGCCCTACAAATTGCATGTACGCTCATTTGTAGTGAAAATAAAAAAAGCATTTTCTTAACCAAATCCATGCTTGCTGATATTATGAGCTGTACCTTCATAACTCCCCCCGGACTTCCAGTTGCCCTCCATGTTGCTCTATCATTGACTGTAGGTCATCGCCGATGTTATTTCCAGTCAAAACACATTTCAAACGGAATGATTTTGAATCGCTGACAGGTCCAGATATTTAGCATGCCATTCGACTTGTCGGCGATTCTCTCAAATGTCTTTGATCATTAACACTGTGTGATTGTCACTCACGTACACAAGCATCGATTTGCCTGTGATTTCGGCCATTTGTCGGCGATTTCTCAAACCTGTCGGCGAGTCAAAATCAGGAAAAAAATTGTGTAGTCTGAACTGGGGGTGGTGATAGCGCAGTGGATAAGACACTCGCCTTTGGTGTGAGAGACCCGGGTTTGAATCCACTGTGACACACCATTGCGTCCCTGAGCAAGACACTTAACCCCTAGTTGCTCCAGAAGTGTGTGACCTCTGACATATATAGCAATTGTAAGTCGCTTTGGATAAAAGCGTCAGCTAAATGAATAAGTAAGTCAGCTAAATGAATAAGTAACTCGGCATTAGGCTACGTTTACATGGAAATGATCTGAAGAGAAAACGCAAAAGTGGCATTGCATTATCACTTTTTATTCCGAGTTTATACAAGCATTTTGGGGGGGAAATCTGTGTGCATATGGTGACGCAAAAGTGTGTGATATTCGATGTATTATGCACGTCAGGCGATAGGTGGCAATGTGAAGCACTGACACACAGCAACACCAAGTCCACGCGCCTGCATACATCCTTCTTCCTTGTTCTCCCAGGTCTCATCCAAAGCCGTCTGGTTTGCCTCCGACAAAATGGTGCATCAACAATTTGATAGAGGCAATTAATGCACATTCTCTGATCAGTATATTTCGTACAACTGCTGGAAAGACTTGTATATTTATCAGAGCTGCTATGGCAACTTGAAGGGCCGACGTATGGAAATAATCCGACATGTTTGTTGTTATTTTCCTGATCTGGCGCATGCATGTGACATAAACGTGTATGCGACAAGAGCCAGCACAAGCAGACTTTTGCGTTTTTACCCTTTAGACGGGAACACGACGGTAGAGCGTATTTAAGATTTCCATATCCGCTAAAATATATTTACATTTTCACCCTTGAACGTTCTTGTGTAAACAGGTCATGAATCTTTGTACAGCACGTCGTGAATGTGTTAGAATTTAGCTCAGCCCCATTCATTCCTTAGGATCCAAACAGAGATTAATTTAAAAGCCACCAAATACTTCCATGTTTTCCCTATTTAAAGATGCGCAGTAACATCATCACTCCTGACTACTCCCCCTCTCGCTCAAACTTCCATCAATAATACTGCACCCAAAGTCCAAGGGCTGAAAACTAAGTGCTCTTCCGCCATACAATATAGTTCTTATTTTTTATCTGCTTAAAAATCACAACATTTTGTTTTGTGCCACCATACTTACTTGTGTAACTACTCATGTAACAGTTTTAAAAAGGGAAAACATGGAAGTGTTTGGTGGCATCTAAATCCATCCATGTTTGGATCCTAAGGAATGAATGGGGCTAGGCTAAATGCTAACACATTCACAACGCACTTTACAAAGATTAAGTGTACGCATTGAAATAGATAGGCATGTATTAATTTGTCTAAGTTGAGGTAAGAACATAGTAAAATATAAAAAACTGTGGTGTTTTCCTTTAAACTGTCCAAACTCAGTTCATTTTCATTGTATAAAGAACAGCATTCCTGTAACTGAAATTTGTGGCATGCTCTTTATATATTTTAGATTTCATAAACTACTCCCTCCCTGTGTTACAAATTACCTTTAGTTTAGATCTTTGTTACCATGGAGTGAAAGCAGTCATAGTGTTAGTTTTTTTACTTTAACTGTAAATTGCCTCTCTTACTTGACGTCTATCTAAAGACATGGCATCTCGGCAGAGAGGAGGCATTGAAAGTTGATTTAATAAATGAGAATATTACAATAATGGCTTGTATGCCTGGTTACGTAATTGAAAAATAAGGGGGTGCAGGTAAAAGAAAATTTCCTCAAGGACACAAAGACTGCTGAAGCATGCAATTGTAATTCACATTCATGCACACAGAGGAACAGAGGGAAGTTGCAGGGGATGGGTAGTGAACATTTGAATTAAGAGGTTTGACAAAAAGACTTCATCTCTCTCAGATTGCTGACAACATACACTATAAATGTTATGAAACTATGATGAAACTACTAGAGATTTCAACAATAAATACTTGTACAACAAACATGTAGAGTACACACGCAAGCTCAAAATCTACCGAGCTTCCACACAGTATACATCATACCTGTACAAATAAAGCACCACATGTGAAGCTACTATTCCCAATTGTTTTAAATTGAGTTTTTCATTAGCATATCCCCAATCCCAATATACTGATAAGCACAGTAACTACATGCATAACCAAAAAAGGTCTGTGCAATGAAAATGGATTATTGAGTCAAGTGGTTAAGAAATAAATCCAGTCTCAGTTGAACAAAGATGGCTAACATTAAACAGATCATTGTCTGTTTTCTCAATTTGCTAAAATACACAGTTTAACCGACTAACTATAATAGACTGCATGAAACTAACTTTAGGGATACTATAAAAAAATCACAGATTTTAATTAAGACATTTGAGATAGAATTTACCTTTATGCCCGAATCTAGGATGTGAACAAATAATAAGCAAACTATGTGACCTTGATAATGTCAAGCACAATTGGTTGAGCATGAACAACCTTCCACATGAAAAAAACAAATAAGTGATAACACAATGTCCAAAAACATTACTCACCATGAAAAGCTGCTCTTTCAAAAGCATTCATATCCGGAAAAATTCCACATACTGTGCAGTATCCAATTTCCAGGGATTACACTCATGAACAAACAATGAAAATTATTCAGGTGCATCCTTTTAGAGTTGATACACCTGCATTGTTAGGTCACATGTCATCTTGAGGACATTTGGTTGGTCATGTGATGTTGGCCTGTGTATTTGTGATCAGTATTAAAGTCCCATGAAACAGAAGTAGTGATTGCCTTATTTTCAATGTGGTGACGTATATTTTGGTGAAACTGGCTTTTGAAATGAAATAAGGCAGGGCTGGAATTGAATTTGTACATTGAGATCTTAATGGATCATTTGAAGTTGGGTCGTGTTGCTAATTGCTAATCGCAGCGATCTTCTCCCAGACCCCACCCAGCTGCATATGACCAGAAGTAAAGAGAGATTATGTGTGTTCGAGATCATCCGGCGCTGCGCAGACCGATTGGTGAGGTTTGCCGCTTGCAGTCGAGGGAAGAACTGAAGACGGAGCCGTTAAGCCGGACACCTGCTGCTTGTCGTAGTGACGTGTGCGCCGTGTTTCCTTGTTTTTAATCACAAATGAAGTGAATTAGATGCTGAATTTGATAAAAACAAACCTTTTAATAAAAAGTTGCAACCAGAAACATTTTATATCGAATATTTTAATTGCTGCTTATACTGTATACCCGAAAATAACGGGAAACAAGCCTTTATTATTAAAATATCAATAGAGTTTGTTATTTTCATTTTTATTTTATTACACGATACAATATAACATATTTAAGCATATTAAAGTGTTTTTCCCTGTTTTAAAACATAAATTTATAATGTTTATTAGTGGAACTAAAGGTTGGATTAAACTTGAAACGCACGTGATCGTTGTCATCAGTGAGGCAACCAATCATGTAAAGCTGTGTTGTCATCACAACTCCGTGTAGCCGCTCTGGATAAGCTGCACCGGCTGAGCTAGCCGGCTACTCTCGAAACGCTCTCGCGGTACTTTAAAACCATATGACACAGTCACGTGCCTGCAGCGCCAGCTGAAGTCAGACAAAATTACTAACCGGAATGCACTGCTTCAAGTTAGCCGCTGAGCGGTCTGCGCAGCGCCGCATGCAGTCGAACACATCTATCGTTTTGAGGAGGGGTGGAGATTTGCATTTTTTTTTTTAAATGAAGCTCACAGATAAGTCATTTGTAAAAAATACCACAATATTTCCAAAACAAATTACAGTTTTATACATTGTTACTAATTGTTACTGGATCACTGCACACAACTACAATGACGCATTTTTCGACCGCATACTCATGTTTCATTTAAAAACATTATAAAATTAAGATTTATTTCTCTGAAGACATACAATCATTGTAGTTTTATTCTTACCTTGTAATGTAACGGTTGCTTTTCTAAAATAGAACCGGAAATATTAAACCTTGATGACGTGGTCATTCGTGCCAGTTCCACTGGACACGTCCCGAACAGGATTTCGGGATCGTTCTCCAGAAGTCGTGTTGCTCGACCGCATATGTCATGGAGGTTCGCACATTTCAGTTAAAATACATCAGAAAATCAAGAAGACATACAATCATTGAAGTTTCATTCTTACCTTGAAATGTAATGGTTGCTTTTCTGAAATTGAACCCGAACCTTGATGATGTATGCTGTCGATTAGTGTTGTAATTTTAAAGGTCTTGGTCTCGTCTTGGAATCGACCGCATTTTTACTCGGTCTCGTTTCTGTCTCGGACAAAGAGGACTCGGAATTTTATTTCAAAGAACTGATGGCACATCACAAATTAATTTTTTATCATTAATTTTATGCAGTTTATTCAGGTTTGGCATATGATGTTGGCATTGTTTAAGCGCACACACGCAGACACACACACACGCACACACACACGCGCACACACACAGACAAGAAGTGCCTAATCATTAAACATTTTCCACTATTTATCATAAGTGTTTTAATGCAGTGACTTGCACTGGTCTTGGTCTTATCTTGGTCTCGAACCTTTAAAGTCTTGGTCTTGTCTCTGTCTCGGCCTGTCTTGGTCTTGGTCATGACTTGGTCTCGGTTTAGGTGGTCTTGACTACAACTATACTACTAATGATGTATGCGGTCTACAAATGCAACTTCCAGAGGACACCCGAAATCCTGCCCAGGGGTGTGTTTCCCAAAAACATCGTTGCTAACTAAGTTAGCAACTTTGTTGGTTGCAATGCAATTTCCCATTGCCAACCAAGTTGCTAACAGGTTAGCAACAATGCTTTTGGGAATTGCACCCCAGAACGTGTCAGGGGAAAATTACATGTATGGTCACCCTATACTAATTATATTACACTAAAGGCTGTTAACAACACATGTTGTCTTAATTATTTATTACAGTCAATAAAACTCAAACAAAATGAGCATTAGGTAAGTAACTAATCACAAACCTAGCACAGAAATAGCAACAAAACAAGACTCCAGTTTACTGAATGGGGGTCATGCTTTAAGTTAAAAATCATGGTTGATACTACTTCTGGATCATTAATTTACACTGAAGGTCAATCTGAGCACAATGCATTGTGGGAAATTTAGTTCATGGCATTTGCTTTAGTTGTATGCTGCAGCTTGTAACAGTATGTAGTACACATTAAAGCAACTAAATTGCATGCATGGGTTAAAGCTACTACATTACAGGATGTATACCTGTATGCATTTGCCTTTTTGAAATTTACATTTGTTAATTTAGCAGACACTTTTATCCAAAGTGACTTACAAATGACAGAGCTAAAAAAATGAAGTTTACAAAGCAATGTTTATAAGTAGGATTGGTTGAAGCTAGAAAAGGTGTTCGACTACAAAAGCAGACCAGGGGTTAATCAGGTATTATGTGGAAAAGCTGTGTTTTTTTCCGTTCCCTTCTTTTTACCGAAAGTGACTTTTACCACTAAAGATTAGGACTGCAAGATATTTCAAAGTTACAATTATGCATATAACAATATGCATTGTGCAATAGTTTGCAATAACTCAAAAATTTGAACACTTCAAAAAATATGTAGCCTACAGTCAAAGTTTTAGGTCAATGCAGATAGCAGAGATACTGGGATGACAAAGAGAATGAAGAAGATTATTTGATTAAACCTTGAAGTATGTACAACATCATATGTGTGTTTTTCTTTTGATAATTTGCATTTGTAAAACACATAGCATATCCACAACAATTTGTTTGCAAGACATCTTTCTTGATGATTGAACTAGAAAATATCTAGTATGCTATTCCAAATATATCAAAAGTGTGCAGTGTAATTTCTTATCATTCAAAACAAAGGTGTGATGTATTTCCAGCCTGTGAATACAATATTGAGAATATCTATAGACAAAATCTCTGTAGTATTAGACTGTACATGAACACAGTTCACTGCAAAGCACTGACCCACTGACCACTTTAATCCTCATTTTTATCAGATGTCTGCAGCTGGGACATCTTGGTAGCGAGTTCACCGTGCATGACCGGGCTTTCAGTTTTGATGTCTGCTAGTTAGCCGAGCGGATGTAAGAGTGCAGGCGAGCGACGGTGCGGACTACAAACGCTCTCAAAAGAGTGCTTGACTTTGTCATACTCTTTAAGAGGACACCTCCACTTCATGTTTAGACTCTCATAGAGATGCCAAGGCCGTTTGAGCTGGTTACATAACTGCGGCACACACAAACGCCTTCATCTGAGTTGTGTGTATTTTCACGGGACATCTACATTTCTCTGAAGCCTGGTGATTCTCTGGCATGTGAGAAACTCATTTTGCATGTATGATTTCAGGCAGATGCTACTCACACTCCAAAAACAAAGCGTTTTAGTTGTGGCTGTCCTTGCAGAAAGCAGGCCAGCAACTAATTAATCATTAAATCTCAAATTAGCATACGACATACTGTGCCTGTGTTTACGGAGGCCCAGAGGAGAACGGAGAGAGACGAAAGGAGGTGAGAATGAAAGAGTTTGATCTCAGGTCTGCAGAACTTATTCACTGAGAAATCATACTTAAAGGGATAGATCTCCAAAATATAAAAATTCTCCAATTATTTACTCACCCTCATCCTATCACAAATGTAAATTACTTCCTTTTTTCAGCTGAACACAAATGATCAATTTTATATTATAATACTGCCGTGTTATCTTCTAACAATATATATATAGAAGGTCCAAAAAGCACATCCATCCATCATTAAAGTACTCCAAATGACTTCAGTGGGTTACCCCAAAGGACAAAAAAAAAATAATTCACGGGCCAAAAATGTGTTTTAAATGCTAAATACATGTAGAAAGTAAATTTGAAAATATATTTAGCGTTAACCTGTATATCAACATACATTTCAAAATGTATATTAGGATCAAGAAAATACATTTCAAATTTTACAAAACATATAGTAATTTTTTTCTTGATCAGGGGCGGCAGGTGACTTCTTTTCCAAGGGGTGCAAATTCAAAATATGTATTCAGAGTGTTGTGTGTGGCTTGTCATGTTAAAATATGTTAAAATTCAGTGCGTCATGTGAACCTATGTGCATCATGTGTCATGTCAAAAAATTTCGAAATGGGTTTATTATAAAAAGAGCTTACGTTTACAAAATACTCGCAAGACACTAACTCAACACTTAAATCTGATAACACATGAGATTAAGCGAGTATCTGACAAACATGAGCGTCTCTTTTATCACAAACTCCTTCAAAGAGTCTGCAGCAAGCACATATTTTGACATGACGGGCCACACACATGATGGGCTAAATACATGTTTTATGAGATTTGCATCGTGCACCTTCAAAAAAGAAGTCACTGGCCACACTGTTCTTAACCAAAAATATTAGGGGTTGTCAAAAGATTAATAGCGATTAATCACACACAAAATAAAAGTTTTTTGCATAATTTATGTGTGTGCACTGTGTGTAATTATTTTATATGTATAAATACACATAAGTTAATGTTTGTATTTAAGAAATTTTAACATGTATATTTATATATATTTTGATATATTTTATATTATAAATATAAATAAAAAATATACCTAAATAATTTTTTTCTTAAATCATACATTTATGTGTGTATTTATATATACATAATACATACACACAGTACAAACACATATATTATGCAAACACAAACTTTTATTTTGTATGTGATTAATCGCAATTAATCTTTTTAAATATATATAAAAATATAGAATTTTTTTTTTATTAGCATTGAAGTTAATTTTAAAAGTATATTTTTGAAGTTGAAAACATTTCATTTTAAAGGAGACATATCATGCGAAATCCACTTTCTTAGCTCTTAAATGCATTTTGTTGTATATTTGTAGTGTTTAGAAGTACATAAAAGTTGAAATTAGTCTCTTAAGGTGCTTTGTTGATATCTTTATATTCTGTTTTGGTCATATTTTCCAACCTGTTCTGATTTCCTATTATCTATTACATTTTTTGAACAATTACGTCACAGTATTTGCAGCGGAACTGCCAAATAAGGACATCGACTCCAAGCCCAACACTACGAGCAATCCGCCATTTTCAATTTCTTGCTGCGATATTGTAGTCCAAGCTCAAGGATGCAGAAGTTACGAGAGAGTAAATCAAAATGTTCGGTTGTTGAACCTGTGCCTGGTTGAGTTTTATTTTTCACGGAAATGTCATTTTTTAGTGCGCAAAGCAATTCAAGGATAACTATTTCACCAACCTCCACCAGTATAAAGATTTGCCGATAGACTTCGTCTGATTGAGGGGTCAATTACTTCTATCTTTGGAGACGACGAGCAGAGCACTTCGGTAAGCTGTAAATAACTTTAAAAACAGTAAAGTACACGGTGGTCATGGTTTAGCAGTGCAGTTTCTCAATCCGAAGGCTGCAGCCTGCGGATGTCGCATGTGGTCATCAACCCGGGATTAAGTTATAGCATATTACAACAACTTACAATTAACTAAGAAAAATAGTCAACTTTATAATTGTTAATATTCTGAAATAAGACAGCCGGCATTAACACACCATTGCCATACCTACATATGAAGATGTTGTTCTGCAGATTCGTCGTCTTCATTTTCAACTCGCTCCATTTCCGACTCTGGCGCATCATCAAAGAGCATCATCTCTTCTGCCCTACAAATACTCCTCAAATTACTGCACTAGTCAATCAACAACTCTCAGCAGCCCCAACAGACAGACACCCCAATATAAATAGCAACAACACTCCAAACACTGCACAGAAAGGAACGGGCCACGAAGATACGTACAACACTGCCGAACTACACAGACGAACAGCAGCGTGCGCACTCCAGGACGCATGGCCCCCTACAGTAAATGACAAGTCCCTGCGGTTGGTGAGGTTTTGCCAGAAATAGTTCAGCACTAAGCCAGGAAGAGAGGACACGTTTTCCACTGGGACACCTCAAGATGAAAATACGGAGGTAGGAAAGCAGCGCTGGGTGGGCCACCCCCTAAAGGCCCCATTGATGTACTTTGAATTCGTCAGGGCCTGGAGTTGGCCCATTCTCTTTGGGGAGAGGAAGAAAAAAATGAAGAGAAACAATACAGAGCTCGCCCTCGGTGCATAAATCCCTCTGAGTGGCACGTGGAAGATGGAGAGAGATACAGCTGCGCCGGAGGAGGAAACATTCGTATGCACAGCTTACACAGGAGCTCCACTGCAGGAGGGAAAAGGGGGCACCAAAAGCTCCAGATCCCGTAGATAAATATTTACAGAGTAGGAGACAGACCCCCTAGTCAAAAAAAAGAAAAGGGGGGGGGCTTGCTTGAATAAGATCAGCTCAGCATGTGGATGGAAAAAACAGAATGAAAAAAGATATATAAGCAGTAAAAAATGGAATGCAAAAAATATTTAATGGATGAGATGCATGGGATACAGTGTGGCAGAAAACTGCAGTAGGGGTAAGTGGGGCAAACGCAGGGTTAATTGTAACACGGTTACTTTAAATATTTATACAGGGCAGAGAAATCTGTCCTTTTGGTCTTTTTCTCTTACTGTCAGAAGATGATCTCTCTGAAAATGTTGATGTGTTTTGGTTAAGATATTGAACAAAGAGTGTTTTGGATGCATGTAAGTAAGTAAGTTTAATATGAACAAACACAAACTCTATGTCCCTTTGTTGCAATCTAATTGTGAAAATAGGAACATCAAGTTTGATTTCAGTCATTGATTTCACATTAGACGCATTTCCAATAGACAGCAAATTGCACAAATTGAAATAGCAAATTGAAAATTTGGTTTTTCAGGGAATTCTGACAAAAATATATATTACTGCAATGGAAACAGTTGTTTCGCATTTACAGGTAACCTAACATGCGTAAAAGTCACATGACTACTCTTTAAATATGGCACAATATTTTTGGTTGGAGGACAAGACAGAAGAGGTGTGTTCAACTTCATTACATCAAAATACAGCCAGAGTGAGAATTTGAGAATCGACTGCTCTGTATGCCTTCGAATCGTTCGGTATTTGGATATCATTAGCGTGTCGGCCACCCGTCGCCATTGTGTTTGGAATGACTTATCACTAAAGAACAAAATTACATTTAAGTCGTTTAATGGAAACGCGTCATTTTGTAATGGTTTTTTATTGACATTTTGAAAATTACACTTAAGTTTTGCACAAATCTTTAATGGGAGCCAGGATATTGATTTCAACCTTTGACATGACCTTACTCAGTCAATATTAAAGATTATATTTTCACAGGATGCTCTTGGGTGATCTTATGTAGAGTACAGTTAATCACAAAAAAATGACTTTAGATGGGATTTTATGGGCTGGATCAAGTCATTTTTCATAATACAGTATTTTTTGTGACCACATTCCCGACTTAAAAAAACAAAGCAAATGTTTGGGTTTTGTTTCGCAAGCCTCAGTAAGTTTGAAAAGAAAAGGTCAGTACATTACCTCTTAAAGTACAGTATGAATGTTTGATGGTTCAGTGCACCCATGCTGAAAGGGGAAGGAAGGTTTTGACAGCGGATTAGAGGGTAAAGAAGATAGTAGAGGTGATGATAGAGGAGCACTGCTTCAGTCTGACAGCAGGGAGAGCGGGACGGCCATATGCGCCATCACTCCGGGCCCTTAGGGAGACATGAGACAAGGTGACGTACTAAACACGCTCGTCCCCGCGGGAGTACTGGAACCCGATCAACACAGAGGGCCTGACAGTCTCTCTCACGCAAACATGCAGCCAAGCCATACCAGACCCAAATGCCTGTACAGAAGTTACAATGATGAAGTCAATGATGTGAGCTCATTAGTCTCGCCTCATCGTTCTTCCTTACAACATCTTGCGATCCAATCAATGCTGTATTTCACAATAGATTAAAATCTACATAGATGGAGAGATGTTTTCACCAAGCCCCATACGGATGGATGAAAGCTCTCTGCGTGCATAATATTGAAGCCTTCCCTTATAAAAATCTTATAAAAAATCTAAGATTAAGCTTCTGTGATTATGTGATTCTTGCTGAAAATAGCAGCTGCAGTCAGATAGGGTATTTCACACCAAATCTTCCCCTTAAGAGTTGTTAAAAAGTGTTGCATTATATTCATCATGCTGGTCAATAGTGAATCTGCACACAGACGACCAAAACCTTCTCATTCATCCAATGCTCTCATCTGTTTATGCAAGACAACACAGCTGTGTGTATCTACTGACAAACTGATGCAATTTTAGTTTATTTAAAACACATTCAGTCAGGGAAGATTTAAACTCGTGCACGCCCCCAATGCAACACAACACAAAACCAAATAAGATGCTGAATCTCACAACTAAAAACACTGCTTATACTTTACACACTAGTGCACTAGACTTAAACAAGTGCTCTTAACACAGAAAACACATGCAATGTTGCTATAAAAGATTAAAATGATATTAATATTATATATTAATATTAAAGATCCAAACCCATGATGTTTACATTACATTTATTCAATTAACAGATGTGTTTACATATTTATGCATTTGCCAGATGCTTTTACACAAAGTTTGTTTGTTGATTTATTTATAAAGCACACAAATTACAGCACAGTGCTGTCCAATGTCGACTTCGAAACAGACTGTGACTTTGCTGCCCTAACTTATAAAGGTAATAAATTCAAAAGTCTGGGGGCATCATATAAGTTACAGTGCATTACAAATTATACATTTTCCAAAGATGTGCGTCAGAAAGTTCAAATTGCTCACATAGCTCTGCCGGTGAATGTCATGCTTTTAAAAGTACAATAGGCTCCAATAAAATAACATAAAAGCAATCCATATGACTTATGTGCCTAATTCAATGTCTTCTGAATAATGTCTCTATGCGTGTTAATAGTCATAAAATAGGCTTCATTTCCTTTAAGTGAAATATAATTGCATTTTGTCTTCATACTTGCGGTAAAATATGATTTAGATGGGTTATTGACAAACTGTGAGATTGAATTCATTTTAGGATTTGTTCCAAATTATGATACAAAGCGATATTTTCAAAATGATACATTTCTTATTATGTCTTTGTTAGATGGTTGGGTTGGCAAGCAGAGTTATTTTAGTTTATGTTTTAGTTTTATTGTAGCTTTATTAACATTTTGAATTAGCTTTTTATATTTTTAATAGTGTTCTACTTTCATTAAAAAAATGCTGATAATTTACTCACCCCCATGTCATCCAAGATGTTTGTGTCTTTCTTTATTCAGTCTGTAAGAATTTAAGTTTTTTGAGGAAAACATTCCAGGATTTTTCTCCATAAAGACGGTTTCAGTAGTAACAACATAAACAAGCGGCTTTCGTGGTCAACACGTAACTTCTGGAAAACTTTGCTAAGAATAAATAACAACAAAGTTCTTTTGAGGTAGTTTATTTATATAACAAGCAAAATAAACAACACGTAGATTACCTAGGAAACCAAAACATTTGTTATTTTCGACGAGGTATTTGTTCAAAAGTTTAGTTTCAGGAACTAATCAGACCATTAAACAAACAGAAACTGGAAGTAAAGTTCTGACCAGACGCGTAATCACGTCTCCGCAGGGTTGTCCGATGAAACCGTCTATAGTGGATTTTAGTGGAGCTCAACGGTTTAAAGTTTAAATGCAGTTTAAAAGTGCACTTTTAATGCAGCTTCAAAGGGCTCTAAACGATCCCAACTGAGTTGTAAGGCCATCTAGCAAAACGATTGAAATTTTTGCCAAAAAATAAGGCTGTTCCCCAATTCCAAGAATGCAAAGAATGGACTTGCGTTCTCGTGAAGATCGGTCTTGCCAGGCGACCTTGGAAGAACAAACTTAGGCGGTCGGCAGAACACAGAACGCACTTCTAAGAATTGAGATGTGTTCGATCTTCCTGTTGGTCACCTGACCCTTAAACATCGCAACATTCATAAAGTGACAAAAATACCATTATCTGCATTATTATATACTATTATTTTATTTTTCTATTATGTCATTTTGTAATGGCAAATACGTACATATTTCAGATACCTTGTCAAGAAATAATAATATAATCTATTGTCTTAATAGTTATAAATAAATTAATATAATCTATTGCATTTCCTTCCTCCGCCATTGTTTCGCCGCAATGACTTCTGGGGCATAAAGCGATTTCAGCACGCAAGTCTGCATTCGATGCATTCTCGATATCAAGAACATACCCGGGTATTTTCATGCGTCCTCTGTTCTTGAGAATTGAAATTGAACTTCAACTGTTAATGATGACGTCGAGCGAGAACACAAGGACGCAAGATCGCTGAAGAACGCATATTGAGAAACAGCTTAAGTACTTTTTTACCCACAACTTCTTGTTTTGCACTAGCCATGTGATGCGCCAGCGCAACCATACATATTATTTAATCACGTCGAAAGGTCACCCGCAGTGTTGGGGAAAGTTACTTTTAAAAGTAAAGCGTTACAATATGAAGTTACTCTCCAAAAAAAGTAACTAATTGCCTTACCTAGTTACTTTTCATGGAAAGTAATACTTACATTACTTTTAAGTTACTTTTGCGTTATTTTTTGTTGATTGGCTAAGGCTTGATCTCTTTCAGGCCTTGCATGTGTTTTTATGACAGACGTTCTGCATTCAGAAATTGCATATTTCCATCGCAAAAATGTCAAGCTTTGGCCTGCCATCTCCATTTCTGACTCAAACTGTTCATGCTTAGGCGTGCATGCATAGAGTGTTTAATTCTACTTTAATATGTTCAGTTAAATTCAGTACATCATTTTATTAATCTAATTAATCATATTTGAAAAGTAACTTGCATTACTTTTTTTAAAAAGTAACTTAAATATTAATGTGTACAGTTATAAAGTAATGCGTTACTTTACTAATTACTTCAGAAAAGTAATACTATTACGTAATGCACGTTACTTGTAATGCGTTACCCTAACACTGGTCACACGTAACATATGTGAAACGCACACTTGCGGACCATTTTAATCAATAAACAGACACAAAGACATTAATTAGCATCATTCCACATACAACAAACTCGGTGCAGTCCTCTTTCTCCATACTTATAAACACTGGAGCGGTAGTTTCGCATACGTCATGCGTGACCTTTCGAGTTAACCTGTAAACCTTTTTGAGTTTCTTTATTCTGTTGAACATCAAAGGAGATATTTTGATAAATGATCTAATCACACAGTTGACAGTACCCTTTGACTTCCATAATAGGAAAACAAATACTATAAAAGTCAATGGGTCAACTGTGTTGTTACCATCATTTATCAAAGTATCTTCTTTTGTGTTCAACAGAATATAGAAACTCATACAGGTTAAATAATGGAGTAAGGAGTAAATAATTACACAATTTTACTCATTTTGGGTGAACTACCTCTTTAAATGTACATGCATTTAGTAGCCACTGCCAACAGGTCAATGATCAATCATTTACTAAAATAAATTCATTTTTAGCTGAACTATCCCTTTAACATAAAGCAGCTCACTAAGAAAGTCATACGGGTTTAAAAGCAACAAAAAGGTGAGGGAAAAGATTAGAGAATTTCTTTAATCTTGATAAAGTCCATCAGCTGAATGTTTACCGCAAAGGGAAGACATAACAGAATGAGAGATCTCTCTTTCTGTCCTCTGCATGGGCCTTAGATTAAATAATAAATGATCAATATCCACCCAGCGATAGGCACAATGACTTAGTGCAGCAATCGATCTGAGGCCATGAGGGACGAGATGAAAAAGAAGCACCGTGACAGTTCACGTCGGCATGCATCAACTGCACGGACCCTGAGCCAGCTGCTCAAGATCTGCAGCTTCAGTAATCTGGAGCGGCATCTAAAGTCTGGGCACAATGCCGGGGTGCGGGACCCGGTGCATTTGTCCACACTGTGTGTGTTTTTGTGTCTGGGAATGTGATTTGAAAGAGAGAGGTGTGATTGCAAGAGTGATGGTACTGGAACTACTGATGTGCATTTGAGAGTTTGGTGTCATGAGAGGGCCAGGAAAGGGAAGAGATGAAACACGTTTCCAGTATACTTGAGATATGATATTACATTTATGCATTTGGTCGTAGTAGTCAAAAAATGAAAATAAAATGTGAAATGAAATTTGTACATTTTAAACCCTGCTTGGAAATCTTTTCCATTTGTTGAATTAAAAATATTTTGAAAGATAAACTAAAATCACTTTTACAAGCAGCACTTTTAAACGTGAATGCATGGCATTCAAAACACTGCAAGCATGAAAAAGCAGCAAAGTCAATTTAAATGCCAATGAATGCATATAGCAGCATAATGATGCCATACAACTTCTTGTTTCTCACTTTGATATTCTGAAAAGGGAAACTCAAGACACAGTCATTCACAGGAGGATTAGCTCATCTGCTTTCTGAGACCTTGATTACCATCTGATTTTAGTCATGTTGTTGTCATGCGATTCAAAGCGAGAAGGATGCTGAGAAGCTCCAAAGACTTGATTACACAAATACATCCTTTTATTCATTGGCTGAAAAATGTGCTGCCCGTGCACCGCTGAGCAGAGCGATGAAAAACATCATTTTACGATCCTGGAGATCAAAGAAAACTGTAAACATCCGACTGTCAATCAAAAAGATTGACACATAAACGTCAATTACGTGAACTGAATTTCATATAAATTGAGTCCGATTAATATGCATCTCAAATGAATAGAAAAAACAACATTTTTATGTTAATTCAGGAAAATATATGATTATAATGTGCATTACACGACACTGCACTTTTGTAGAATAGGCTAATCCAAGCGCTGCATAATATGAAATGGTAAATATCAACTCATGGCAACCTTTTGAGCGACTGCATTGAGGCGATTTAGGAAACATCTTTTAAAACATAAGATACATTATATTTTTAATAAAACAATGCAACAATTAGGTGGCAAAAAATAAAAAATACAACTAAATTGTATAAATACAACTAAGACAACCGAATTTGATTTGAAATACTGTTGGACAAATATACTAGAAAATGTACAAAATTTGACCAACCAAAAAAATATTGGCCTAAAAACACAGCATTTGTTAATTTAACCCAACAGTTGGATTTGTCCATATTCCACAATTTATTTATAAAAACGCGATAAACGCCATCTTAAGAAAAACTGTTACAACCAAAATCAGTATTGTATCTGGTCAGTATTAAAAACTTTTTAATACTGACCAGATACAATACAGATTTTTTATTAAAAGTCAGTTCTTCATTTTATGCAAAATCCGATATGCGCCGTGTTATTTTATCATCTTTTACCCCTTTTTTTCCAAACCCCGACAAACGCCAGTCCTCAGTCTCTGCAGAATGCAATATATCCACTTTACCAATTGCAGCACACCATTCCACGCATTGTAAACAATGATGGCGGGGCTTTGAATACACACAGAATCCTAGTTTTACTCATCTACTTTGTACTTTGTGATTAATAAACAAACAAAAACAAAATAGTAATTTTGATGGCATTGATAAACCTGTAGTGGTTTACTGTGGCGAGGAAGAAACGTAAGCCATCAAAATCTAACTGTGGGTTCACACCAGCCGCGTTTGAGGCGTCAAATTCGTGTACACCGCGTCTAGTTTGCCGCTTGAAAATTTTGAGTTTACTCGCTTCATTCGCGCGTGAAATTCTAGTCATCGAGACATTCACGCGAAAATTCACATCATGGGAGGGGCTTCTGTGACTCCGCTCGCTTCCTGTTATCACATTACTACTAGAGCAAGCTCCTGATTGGTAAACGTGGCACGCTTTTCTGCCAAAGTTCAAATTTTTCAACTTGCGCATTTGCCGCGGCAACGCTCAATTCACTAGATGCGCAAATAAGGCAGAAACACGTCTGCAATGCCGCAAGACCTCCAGATGCGCATCAATGCGTCTTTACATTAACTCAACATTGAAATCACTCGCGCTTGATGCCTCTACCGCGGCTGGTGTGAACACAGCATAATAGGGGGAAAAATGCCGGCTGTTGCTTGTTCTCACACGACAGCATCAAGCTTCTGTCATGCTAACACATTGACCCCAGGGGATCTTATGAAAAACTTTCTATTATTTTATTCAAAGTCAACGAAAATCGAGCAGGACCAAAACATTTTATAGCTGATCGCTGTCAAAAAAGTTCAGCGACGTCTTCCCAAGGATGACAGGGGCAATGACAGTGTTATTAATATGACAAAGTAAGTGTTTTGATTAATGCCATTAATGTTTATTTTTTATTCAGTGTATACCACTAGTCAACCAAATGAATATAACATGGCAAAGATGAATGCACATTTATATGTTGATTCAATAAATTTATGGCATTTTGAAAAAAAATAACTAATCAGTTTTTATTATAAAACTTTGAAATCAAATTATGTATTTGAATTTTTTATGTTATTATAACCTAAAGATGCTATGTAAAAGTTTGTAACACAAACTGGGTTATTTCCATCGTACTTTCTTGGTATAGAAAACAAATTTTTACTCAAATTAGTCAAAATGGCTTTATTGCATTTTGGACCCAAACTCTTCATATACATCCTTTTATACCATATATATTTGCATTGCATTTTTTTCATGGGACAGTGACTAAAATGAACATAAAAAAAATGATTCCGGGGGATAGGAAACTGATGCTATAAAATCTGATTTTAATCCACACTTCCCACCAGACTGCTTTTATAAAAGCTCTTTATTCCTTGCTCAATATCTCTAAGAGCATTTCCAAGCAGTGGAAGAGTATAGTTTTACTGCGGTAATACACTTAAGCGTTCTTTAGCGCCCATTAGATTTACTCAATACCTACGGCTCGATCTCATAGAAGTAAAGATGACCGCAAAACTACTAGAGCTGTTGAAACATCTGTCTCTCACACCGATGTTATATTTCACATCCGGCAATGAGTCACAAAGCAAAGTGCTTGGGAATGGGAATAGATGACAAATGTAATTAATATGAAATGTAATATGGTAAGTTGCTGCAGGTGTGTTTAAAACCTGACGCATGGCTGCTGCGCCACTGTTCCTCACACCACGCGAGATTTGTGACAGATGGGTGAAGAAATGAACAAAGGAGTAATTAAGGTTTGCTGGCTTCCGATCATCTTGGAACTCTTTGGAGACTCCATAAAATTCTCAGACCTGCCAGATGCCGCTAAACCATCATAACGAGAAACAAAACACACCTTTATTTCTGAAACACAGTACAAGAAATTTTATTTGAGGTAAATCAAGTGTGACTGTAATTTATTAATAAGTATCCATATTGCTTTTGCTATACAAAGCTACACTCTAAAAAATGCTGAGTTATTTTTTAACCCAGTGTTGGTCCAAAAAGAGACGAGCCCAGCAGCCGGATTTAAATTAACCCAGAAAATGTTTATATTTCACCCAACAATGGGTTAAAACAACCCAGCATGGGTTAAATTACAACCCTGAGGGCTGGGCTCGTCCATTTTTGACACAATGCAGGGTTTAAAATAAAAGTGTGTATAACCCCAAATATTAACTCTTTCACCGCCAGCGTTTTTAAAAAAAGTTGCCAGCCAGCGCCAGCGTTTTTCATGATTTTCACCAAAGTTTAATGCCTTCCAGAAAATGTTCTTCTTTAAATATATAAAAATACAATATACCAAATGAAAGAACAGACCCTCTGCTTTCAAACAAAAAAAAACGTTTCATCCTACCTTCAGTGGTTATTTTGTAATCAGCTTTTGAATATGGGTAGGTTTCTGCAAAAACACCACATTTTGAGCAAAAAGCAGAAATAATTCAATTTTTGTGACGGACTTTTCATAGAGATCCCATTCAGAGCGATCTTTAAAACAGACACGGACATGCAGCCGCTTGCCCTAGGGCAATACTTCCGGTTTTAAAAAGTTGCGGAAGGGCGCCACCTGGTGGATAATAGCGGTATTGCGGAAAGACGGAAAATCTCGTCATTGGCGGGGAAGCGTTTTCTCTTAATTGACGAGATATCTCATCAATGGCGGGGAAAGAGTTAAA
Organism: Paramisgurnus dabryanus; assembly: GCF_030506205.2. NCBI lineage: Eukaryota > Metazoa > Chordata > Actinopteri > Cypriniformes > Cobitidae > Paramisgurnus > Paramisgurnus dabryanus. The sequence continues at coordinate 36,978,318 of NC_133345.1, read as the reverse complement.
GTTCAGCACATATTTCACCTTTCACTGTTAGTTTCCAAGGGCAGTAATGTTTTACAAGTCAGTCAAGTCGATTCTAATGCAGGGTTTACACCAGACGCGGTAGAGGCGGCAAGAATGAGTGATTACATGTTAAGTCAATTCAAAAAAAGCGGATGGCACGTTCCACGCGAATTGAGCATTGCCACAGGAAATGCACGAGTTGAAAAATCTGAACTTCGACCGATTTCGGCACCGCGTTAACCAATCAGGACCTTGCTGTAGTAGAACGTGATTACAGGAAGCAAGCTGAGTCTCAGCGGAGTCGCAGAAGTCCCTCCCATGATGCGAATTTCCCGTGAATGTCTCGAATGACTAGAATTTCATGCGCGAATGAAGCGAGTAAACACAAAGGTTCAAGCGTCCAACTACCGCGAATAGCACGTTTTTGCCGCCTCTACCGTGGCTGGTGTGAATGCACCATTATGCTGCGTTCAGACCAGCCGCAGTAGAGGCGTCAAGCGCGAGTGATTTCAATGTTAAGTCAATGTAAAGACGCGTTGACGCGCGTCTGGAGGTCTCGCGAATGGCATGAGATTCCGCCTCATTTGCGCGTCTAGTTCGCGCGAATGGCACAAATTAAGCGTTGCTGCGGGAAACATGCGATTTAAAAAATGTGAACTTTGGCGAAAAAACGCGCCGCGTTAACCAATCAGGAGCTTGCTCTAGTAGTGACGTGATTACAGGAAGCGAGCGGAGTTGCAGAAGCCCCTACCATGTCGCAAATTTCCGTGTGAATGTCTCGATGACTAGAATTAATGGAAGCAAGTAAACTCAAAATGTTCAAATGGCAAACTATACACGGTAGACGCGAATTTGACGCCTCAAACGCGATGGTGTGAACCCACAGTAAAAGAGCCAAATAAAAAAAAGACCATCTTGATCCAAATTCACAAGCGCAGTGCAGGTATTGCAGAGAATGTACAGAAAATCCTTTACACATGCACACAATAATTATTCACCTGTCAGAAGTCTGAATATTATTTTTGGTCTTCAATTATAGATAAAAATACATATCCATAAAATTTTTACATAACCCCGTTATCACTTAGCATGCATCTAGAATCCACCTGGAACACTGTAACAACCATTCAGACTTCAGAGAAAATACCCCAAAATACTCAATTTTGAAACACTTTTACATTACTTTTTCTTTTTTAAATGTAATGTACACAGTTTCACACTATAATTATGGATAATGAATGCACCTACATGCATGTTGGCGTGCAGACATCAAGGATGCCTGAGGCAGACTAATCTTGTCTTCCCTCCCCATAAGCGCATTACACATCTCTGAAGCAACTGCGTCTGGAAAGCGATCGTCTTGTGATCTCAGTCGCTGCTGATGTAACTCTCATTCAGAAAAAGCAGGTTGAGAGAGTTATGGTTGTAATGGGTCAGTGAGGCTGCTCATGACTCAGCTCTTCTTTATTTGAAAATGATAAATGCATGTGTTTGGAAACCATTCTTAGAAAAAATCTGCTTTAACACAACTGGTTGTAATGAGAAGACATTACATAAAGTGCTCTTGAACGTAATGAGGTTTTGAATGAGGCTCAATGCATCCATTTCTGGTTGAAAAAACAAGCGTTGAGAACGAATGCATGTGGGGGAAAAGAAACACAATTTTGTATTTCATATTCTCATGATTTTATTCTTTGCCTGATGCAAGATACTATACATAGGTGATGACATGCTATGAAACGGAGGATACGTATAATAAAGGTGTGTAATTTTTGAGCAACTAGCATAGCTAAATCTAATTGGAAAAGTTCGGTTTTCCAAACACCCCCTCTTTGCCATTTATTGTAATGTAAAATTGGCATGGTTCAAATTCTAAAAAAAGTGGAAAGTTTGATTTGATATTTTCACAACAATGTTTAGATCTGAACTCACTTTTGGGGCAAGGGGTCACTTTTATAAAGGTATTTTGCTAGTAATCGATGCAATATTGTAAGAAAAATATCCATATTTTAAACTTTATAAACTATTATAACTAGCTTCTGGTAACGGCGCCATCTTGGATCCACCAATTCACGAGAGTCACTGTGCAACGTACCTTTGACAACCAACGCTCGCTACGCTAAAACTCTCGCCTGAATTGCAAGTCCAAGATGACGTTGTTGGAAGCCAGTTAAGAAAGAATGTGTTATTTTTACACATTTTTAAAAGTATTACTTGTGTTTTATTTTAAAAAGTAACACAAAGTGTGTGGATTCTGGGACAACGCATTTGGGGCCAGATTATTAACAGCTTGCGCCAGCGCAAGATCCTGATTGGTTAACGTGGCGCGGAAGTCTTTGCATTGACTTAACATGTAAATCACCCACGCTTGCCGCCTCAACTGCGGCTGGTGTAAACGCAGCATAAGACCTTTAGTGACTAATTTAAGCCGTGTGGATTACTTCTGTGAAGGATGAATGCACTTTTTGGGGTTTAAAGTAAGAAGTTGTTCCCTGATCCCTGTTCTCTACCATTAAAAAACTTGGAAGAGCAAAGACATTTACTAAAATAACTCTATGGGCCCTATTTTAACGATCTGAAACGCAAGTGCGAAGCGCAACGCGCAAGTGAGTTTGTGGGCGGATCTTGGGCGCTGTTGCTATTTTCCCGGCGTGAGAAATAACTCTTGCGCCAGGCGCAAATCAATAAGGGGTTGGTCTGAAGTAGGTTCATTATTCATAGGTGTGGTTTGGGCGTAACGTCAAATAAACCAATCAGAACGCTATCCAACATTCCCTTTAAACGCAAGGGCGCAAGTTCCGTGGCGGGTTGCTATTATTATGACGGATTTACCAGGCGCACGCCAGGAGCGGTTCACAGCCGAGGAGACCGACGTCCTTGTACGGGGGAATCCCAAGCTTGCCAGCATAAATCGGGCACGCCGTGTAACGGGAGGTGGATCTGCCTCAGGACCTGACGCCAGCAGAGGACATCGCTGCGTCCACCCTCACCGCTGAAAGGGTTTGGGGGCTTTGAAATCGGACCCAAGAAACGCAAGGTCCAACCCCAAAGTAGACTAACAAATCAAGTTCATATACATTAAGGTTTCTTATGAAAACATTTAAATTATTATTTACATAAAATAAATGTAATACAGCCACACAACAAACTTATGAAAATATTTTTATCGTTATTTGCATGAGAATTTTTTAACGCAGCCACACAATAAATAAAAACTATCACCACAATGTTCACCACTATGATTCCCCTTATCTCGTGTATTAATATTTTTAAGTGTAACAATTTATGATTTGCAAAAATAACTGTTGCATCTGTGTAGATTAGATGCAAAGTGTATGCGCGTTGTGCACACTATACATTATGGTCAAGCATGCGCCCTTAAAATAGCATAATGAACAACGCGCAACGCGCCACTGACTTTAAACTTTTTTTTTCTGGTCAGTGGCGTAATTGTCTTTTGAAACTGCAAAATAGCATCAGGGATGGTTTGCGCCGGAACACGCCTCTTTTTTTGCGCTGAAACGCCCAGGGAGCGCAAGTTCATTCCCTAGTTTGTCGGCGTGCGTCTGTGGAGGGAAAAACCCGCTGTGCGCCGTTGCAAAATACGAATGATACATGCGTCACTGACAAAGTCAATTGCGCTGGGTGCAAGATAGGGCCCTATAAGTGCTGGTCTTAATTTGAAGATGTTGGACATATGAATCTCAGATTGCTTTAGGGTGAGTACATCATGGAGTAATTTTGATATTGGCTGGAGTATCCCTTTAATAGCTTTTTTAGGTCTTCAAAAAAGCTATAGGTACCAAAGCCTGTAGATATCCACATTCACATGTGTACACACACACTCACATGTGCTCAATCCTACATTTATGCATGAACTCTTCTGCAGTAGTCTATTCATATTGATGACAGAAAGAGAGCATCACAGAAAGTGAGTTTCTGAGAGGTCTACTCTCAAAATCCCATAGTGTTCAAGTTGGATTAGGTGTGGCACCATCTGATGGCCAGGCCTCAGAGATGACCCCACGTCTGTCAGAGCTTGTTAGCCTCTCACTGGCGATCCGGGCTGGAATTCTGTGACTCTTCCTCACTCTTTCCGAACAATCCGAGTTTGCTGCGCCTGGAGGTCCCTTCTGGAGAGGCCGAGCTTGGACGAGTGACGCTTTAGGACCATTGCTGCATGTGTGCTGGTGTTCAGTCTATGCTTGACTGGACAGTTTAGCCTTTTACATTCACAAGACAAAGACAATTACACAAGCTCAAGTTATCAGATGAAGAACTGTCCATTGAGATATTAACAAGTCTTTCTTCATTTCTTCTTTAAAGGGGACATATCATGAAAATCAGACTTTTTTCATGTTTAAGTGCTATAACTGGTTCTCGGGTGCTTTGCGGGTGAAATTTGAAAAAGAACAACCCAGTAACTTAGTTTTGGTAAACCATTCTCTGCAAGCATGTGAAAAATAGGTCATATAAATTTGTCTCCCCTTGTGATGTCAGAAGGGGATAATACCACCCCTTAAAGTACACTATCCAACCACGCCACTGCTATTTAGTGCAGAGATCAGCTCATTTGCATTTCAAACCACCACATCCCAAAGATGCTCTATTGGGTTGAGATCTGGTGACTGTGGGGGCCATTTTAGTACAGTGAACTCATTGTCATGTTCAAGAAACTAATTTGAAATTATTCGAGCTTTGTGACATGGTGCATTATCCTGCTGGAAGTAGCCATCAGAGGATGGGTACATGGTGGTCATAAAGGGATGGACATGGTCAGAAACAATGCTCAGGTAGGCCGTGGCATTTAAACGATGCCCAATTGACACTAAGGGGCCTAAAGTGTGCCAAGAAAACATCCCCCACACTATTACACCACCACCAGCAGCCTGCACAGTCGTAACAAGGCATGATGGATCCATGTTCTCATTCTGTTTACTCCAAATTCTGACTCTACCATCTGAATGTCTCAAAAGAAATCAAGACTCATCAGACCAGGCAACATTTTCCCCCGTCTTTAACTGTCCGATTTTGGTGAGCTCGTTCAAATTGTAGCCTCTTTTTCCTATTTGTAGAGAAGATGAGTGGTACCTGGTGGGGTCTTCTGCTTTTGTAGCCCATCTCCCTTAATGTTGTGCGTGTTGTGGCTTCACAAATGCTTTGCTGCATACCTCGATTGTAACGAGTGGTTATTTCAGTCAAAGTTGCTCTTCTATCAGCTTGAATCAGTCGGCCCATTCTCCTTTGACCTCTAGCATCAACAAGGCATTTTCGCCCACAGGACTGCCGCATACTGGATGTTTTTCCTGTTTCGCACCATTCTGTGTAAACCCTAGAAATGGTTGTTTGTGAAAATCCCTGTAACTGAGCAGATTTTGAAATACTCAGACCGGCCCGTCTGGCACCAACAACCATGCCACACTCAAAATTGCTTAAATCACCTTTCTTTCCCATTCTGACATTCAGTTTGGAGTTCAGGAGATTGTCTTGACCAGGACCACACCCCTAAATGCATTGAGCAACTGCCATGTGATTGGTTGATTAGATAATTGCATTGATGAGAAATTGAACAGGTGCTCCTAATAATCCTTTAGGTGAGTGTATTTAATGATGAGCCACTAAATAAATACATGTTGTGATGAGCTTCACATCATGTGCCCTTGAAAAAAAGTCACTGGCTATCACTGTACATTATATTACAGTATATATTAAAAATATATTATTTTATAAAAAAAAACACTTTTATCATAAGCGTATAGTTGAGCAGGTAGTCTTTCAGAGTAAATGGTTGTATTAGGGCCGTTGTGTTTAGCAGCTGAATGTGATTAAAGCTCAAACTGAGGCCACATGGAGTCAAACGCATCACAGAGAGAATCTGTGTGGTCTAACAATGTCATAAAAATGGTTAATGAGATGGAGCTCTTTCCATAACACCAAAATATTCCCTGGTCTTAATGAGCCAAGACATCTTTTTCTGTCAGCTCCTCACAATTAGGCGACAATTCCATCTGACAGAAATTATAAATTATCTTTTTATAACTGCATGCAAAAGTTAAAATTGTGCTGTAATGTTCCTGATGTCCACTATATAATGCAGTCTTTAATTGCATTAAACCCATCACACCATATAATATCATTTTACGACCCATGTTTATCTCGAATTTTTACAGTACTCTCATCTACTCGATACTAAAGCCATGATTAAATTCATGGCAACACACGCATTTTATGTAGATCAGTGTGTTGTTATAATGTGACAATACAGATGGCGCATTTGTGTTTAAAATTATGTGAATTGTATTTACTGTATTTTATAATGCATCTAATAAGGTATTATAAAAACCATATCCACGGGTGATTAACTAAACCAGTTTAGCTGGTTAAGCTTTAGTAGGCTGCAGGCACTCATGCACGCAAACACATGCAAAATAGCCATGAACTACCCACTGGCCAGAAGAGATCAGAGGAAAACTTCAAAACAGGCAGTGCATAATATCCGTTTGAAACAGCATCTCTAGCTCATAGCATGTTCAATTGACTTTCCACATGCACATACATTCAGTGACCACCAGACAGGATTTGATCAACCGTGCACCTGTAATCTCTGTGTGTTTTGCATAAATACTGAAAGTGCTCTAATGTTATGTTTTCAAGGACACTTATTTTTGTATTTATTGAGACCTTCACATGCCTGCATTTGGTGCGGTAGATGTGGAGGTGTTTGAAGATAAGAGATTAGATCTTAAGCTATCTGTCATTGTGCTACACATTAAGTTTAGTCACTTGCTATATTACAGCTGTCCTTGCTGATGTCATCATGAATGTCTTCATTCATAATCATATTTGAGTATCTAAGGATTTTCAGGAACTTGGCAGATGAAATCATTTAGTTCATTTAGGACCAATGATTTTAATTCATCTTAGCCTACATTGCTGTTTGCAGTGAACAAGGCCGCCTTAATGCACAAGCTTACCTGGGCTGAAGCTCCCAAATTCAGGGGCCTCCCATGTTCGCGTTCATGATGAGCTGAAAATGTCATATTGTTATGTAAATTGTCAGGTTTTCTGTCAATCACTCTAATTCCACGTTACATGGCTGCTGATTGGTCCGTGGTAACTTACGGGTAAAATAAAATCTCAGACATAATATATTTTTCTATTCCGCGTAATATAATTAAGTGCGCGTTGTCAACTTGACATTCCTGCATGTTAGACTGAGTGTGACAGAGAAACGGGAAATAATCTATTAACAAATGAAAGAGTAATTTCTGAAATTTCATAATAAGCACTAGTGAGGTGCAGGTCTCTCTCTCTTTCGCGTGCGCGCTCGCTCGCTCTCTCTGTGCTCGTGCAGCTGAGTCTCTGGCATGCAGAAGTCTCTCCAACCGTGTGCAAGAAACTGTGCCGCTAAATAAAGAAAGGAGTTCCCGCACATAATGCTGTTAGTTGTTATAAAGTTAGTTTCCTCGCGGTAATATCAGTGACGCGTCCGCAGCTGGAGCGATGTAGTTTGACGCGACGTTAGCTCACAGTACATCTTTTGGTTTAGAAAGACGAGAAAGAGACACAAAGGTAAAGGTGCAAGTCTAAGAAAGTACAGAGCGACAAGACCATCTCAAATAATCATCCCCTGATCGCAGCATTCATATTTATAATCTCCTTATCTAAAGTTATATACAGGTATGTTCCCTGTCTGTTTTGTGCATATTCATACTTATTCGTTTTACATGCTTATGTATGTATAAATACTAAATACAATGCATACTATATCTTCAATAGCCTACAAAATAAATAACTGATTAAAAAACAAGATTCTGTCTATAAAGACTTATCTTTTGTTAACATTAATGCATTTTCACTTTAAAACTAACTTTAACTTCTTATATTTTTAAATCTGTGGTGAGCACTTAGTTAGTGTGAGTGCCAATTTTCTGCAAATTTGTATATTCCAAAAACTATATAAACATAAAGCTTATAAACATATAAGCTTTCAGACATTTTGGTTTTGTTATCACCACAAGTTGCTGTGTGTGTTGTTAAATAAAGTGTCTTGTGTTTATGCTCAAGTGGGTTCAGTGATAATAACAATATTATGGTGTTTTCTGGGTCAAAGAGGGAAAACTCACTGTTGTATGTCTCGAAAGAAACTTATGCATTTTGTGATGTAGATTACCTAGATATTACACTTTTTTTTATAAAAAAAATGAGCCTATAAATCGAGGGGATGGGGGGCCTACAAAACCTCTCAGCCCCGGACCCTCACATTAGGTTAAGGCGACCCTGGCACTGAAGAACAATGTTAAAAAGTTACCCAGTACAAAAAGTAAAAAAAAATGAAAGATATTAAAACTACATACAATGTCTAAAAGAATTTTCAAACTTTTGGTGGTGTGTAAGGTTGCGGTTAGAGCATGTTGTTTTATGCACAAAATCACTTAAATTTGATATTTTTGGTCTAAAAACTAAAATTATTTTCTTGGGTCATTTTGCTGTGTATTTATATGAATTTATTTGTCTTATTTTCATTTTGTTTACCTAATTATTTATTTCCTTGAGAACTTCTTATTATATTAGCAACCATCTAATGGTGCATGGTATCCTAATTAGAGGCAATACGTCATTTTCTGCCCAAATTTCTTGGAAATTACCTTCATTTTGATCACAAAAATTACAAAAATAAATCACAAATAAACACAACGAAAGCTTCAAAAACACGGGAAAAACTAAACTTGTAAGGTCCACTGTATTTGATAATTTAAAAAAATATATTTTTTTATGATAAACACACATGAAGATAATTTGAGGAATGTTTGTAACCAAACCGATCAGAAGCCCCATTCACTTCCATAGTAGGAAAAAAGAATACTATGGAAGTAAATGGGGTCCATGAACGGTTTGGTTACAAACATTCCTCAAAATATCTTCCTTTGTGTTCATCAGAACAACAAAATTTATACAGGTTTGTAACAACATGATTGAGTGAGTAAATGATGACAGAATTTTCATTTTTAGGTAAACTATGCCTTTAAGTATTGCGTTTCTGTCAAGAGATCCTTCTAAAAGTTACACAATGCACCTTTAATAGCATTTCATAGCTAAACAAATCTAAATAAATCTGACATCATATTACAGTCAATGAGCAAATGAAAAGAGATAAAGCATGTAGAATTATATCAACCAAATTGGTTTGTTAATGTTTTGAGTCTCACCAGCACTTGCAGATAACTAACAATGTGTTGTCTTGGTAACTCGAAAATGAACTAAATGAGCGCGTACTCTCACAAACTGCTATTATAGTGCATCCAAAGAATGAAATAGCACAAGTGCCTATGACATCCAGATTCTAGTAAGCGTTTCAATTTATACATTTGAGTATTTTTCATGCATGCTTTTTATGCTAATGACAGCACAACTCCTCATGCACAAAAGCAGGGGTTTAAAAGTAGTTCTTCAAATCTGTAAAATGCTGACTAATGCAAGACAGAGGCTCAGCCAGCTTCTTAAAAGTATGAATTTAAAAGTTGAGAAATAACCCAATTTTATGGCAATGAATTTAGATAGACTTTAACACTGGCAGTACAGTATGTGAATAATTAAAGCTTATCAAGGAGCTTGAGTTCATAATAATATCTCCTTTAGCTAAGGAGACGCTATGATCTTCATTCGCTCTGTTTTATCTCAGACAAACATTTGATTTATATTATGTATTATTTAAGAGATCTCATGAATAATTTCTTTTCTATGGGTAGCCATTTTGGCAATACATTCTACTTAGCATGCCAAACTGACAGGTCATAAATTATGATTCAGGACACAGGACGTTTATAAACAGCTGGCATTTCAACATGTCTGACAGATAAATAGACGGCTATATAGGTGCCATTGTGTATTCATAAACAAACTGTACAGATGTCTTTTTGTTTAAAACATTCATTTACACCGATCATTGCTATCCTCCACATGTTGATAAGTGAATCTAGCCTTTTCTGTGTACTATTAGAGCGATGACTTGGTCAGACTCATTCACACCTCATTAAGCTCTGATGATGACCCCGGGACACCTGCCACCTGGCCCTCGAGTCTCCATGACAACCAATTGCTGACTGACAGTCATCCCTCTCTTGGTGCCCACAACACCTTCAAAAGGGTGCTCAGCACGCTCGTGCTCGACACGTATCGATTTTCCCGTGGTCAATAGCAACGTGGATGTTTTTAACTCTGCAGCACATATCTGTTATTATTTTAAACCTCAGAGCTATGAAGAAGCCAAAACAAAAATAGACTGAGAGGTGAATCCTCAAAGAGTTCAATCCTCAACATCCACTAGGGGATGATGGGAAACTAGGGAGCAAGAAGACATGGCAACACATGCTATAGAATGCAAAGTACACGAGATGCTTACATTAAACAAAACAAAAATGGAAATAATATTTCCAGTCTGTTTAATGTATTGCTCAATCAGATGTGTACCTGCATGTCAATCATTCAGGCTGGGATGAAGGAATGGTTGGACCAGTTGTTGTACCCACTATTTTGACTTTCCTTGTGTACTAGAAGTATTCTGAAGGACTGAAGTTGATTTGCCATCATAGGCTCACATGCTGTGACACGTGCAGAGGACTGCAATTTATAATCTTCCGACAATGACAAGCCTCAGGACTAAGACACACGGCTCAGCCTGCCTCAGGGAAATATTAAAGCACAAAGGACAATATGAACAGCAACACTGATTCATTAACCATACTGCATCTCATTATACAGACAACTGCCAGCCAATCAAAAGTAGGGTCCCAAAGGGGGGTACATTTCCAGAAACTTTCCATGGGAACTTAATCTAAGGGATTTTGGAAATGTTCCAAATTGGAAACTTGACGGGAATTTTAAGAAAATATTTGGAAATTTATATAAACTAGATTTGCTCTGCAAGTAGTTTGGCAAAGAGGCCATTCAAGACCATTTCTAATGCTGAGAAATCACGGCACCAATCAGAAACGTTGGGGCGGGCTTTATACGATGACGGCAACGTAGCGAAGATGAAGCAGATTTTGTACATTACAAAGATGGATGCCGCCGTGGAACATGACTCTTTCGAATCAGCTTTCGCGTCTATTTTAAGCGATTTAAACTTTTCCTTTTCATTAAAACCCGAGCAAAGAACAACACTCGAAGCCTTCATATCTAAAAAAAGATGTAATAGCTGTCCTACCGATTGGATCCGGCAAAAGTCTGATATAGGTCTGCATACTTCATCTCCTTCATCGCTCTGATTGGTTTTAGGTCTATCCAATTGGACACAGAGGCATTTGAGAGATGTCCCTTTGGTAATGATTTGTCTATTAAGCTTTGCCAGACCATAACTCAGTTACTACTGAGAATGGTCTGGTTTTAACCAGGCTTTAAACTATATCATATACAAACATAAATAAATAAAAATGTGGGTCGTAAGCAGACATGCATGCAAGGTACAAATTTTGAAGAATCCTGCTACTGTACTTACGCTCATCAATGGTTGATTTATTTTCTCAAAAATTCTTCAGAAATCATTCTTATATGAATGCTTAGGATTTCTGATCAAACAAAAGAGACTTTTTGGTACAGTAATTATGTATGATAACAGAAATCTGGCTAGCAGAATGTAGATGAAAGAGCATCACAACTTGATAGCTAGCCTCAAAAATGTTTAATGAAACACATCTACTGTATAAACACATTTCGGTATTTGCTAGTTAAACTATAATACTATAGATCAAATATATTTATCCAAGTTTTATCAAAACTTACTTGACTTGATGTAGTTATTGGGCTCTAATGCAGCAAGTGTGGCATCTGTGGTACCCTTAAAGGTCCCAAAAAATGCATTAAAATTAATAAATAAATAAATAGTTTTTTGATGTTTACATATGTAATTTTTTTAAATGCAAACATTATCCAGAAACGTTTTGACATGTCCATTTACAACCCTAGGATTTGTCCTTTAAATGAAAGGACATTTTTGCCCTATTTGGAAGAGTTATGAATAATAATATTGAGCTCTGCTCTGATTGGCTCTCCTCTGCTCTGAAGCTCATGCCAGTAGCTCACATCAGTAAACAGACCTTATATGTTTGAGCCAGTATCAGACGAAAATACAGATTTTGAGGAACAGCTAATTGTTTGGAGATTGTTAATGGACGTTTCTGAGTGGTAAGTTTGTTGTTGGACATGCAAAACGTAACTGTAACGTCAATAAACACTAGCATATAGCATTAACTAGCATATAGTGCTAACTCAGCAGTCACAACTTTGTTTTTAGCTTTTAGAACAACTTTGTAATTAATTTAATGTGTAATTTAATGTTGGGGGCGTACGACTCGACTGTGACATCACAGTCGGTGTTACTGTATGTTGAGATTGGCCTGTTTTCCAGCAGTCTTTTGAGTGCACAAGGTTTACATAAAAATGAGGAAACAAACGCGTTTGAGGCTTATGATATGTCACTACCATGTGCAGAGATGTTTTTATTCATCTATCCCTAGGTAAATACAGTTTTTTATTCTATGGCACCTGTGATATATGGAGGATTTTTTTTTCAGGGGGAGTGAGCGTATGTGAGGAGAGGATCATTTTTAGACACAACTTTTTAATTATCTAACCTAAATGTTTTGTCAGACAGTGTATTTGTCTTTACAATGGTATAATGTTGTTGCACAATAGCTTACACACATCACAAAGAAGTTTTGAACAAATGTATGTAATTTACGTGGATGACGTTATGCACATGATTATTTTGATTCCACGATTCAAGAAATTATCTGTGCATGCTATGGAAAAATGCGAGTACATGCAGGGGGTGTGGCCTCAATCGCCCTTCAGTAAGCAGTGTGCATGTGACTTCATGTGCAGGGTAGAATTGCATTAAATCTAGTTGTTTTAAACAAAATTATGCTGCAAGATTAAAGTTCCCTGTTATAGGCAACTCTGCAATTTTTGGAATTTTGCAACCCTAATCAGAAGTAATAACCACTGCTGGGACTTCATGCAGGGTCTCAGCGACAATGGCAGTAATGATCATTTTTACCTTAATTAAAATGGGTGTAAGGATGATGACATTAGCTTACACACCTGGAGCATGAAATCAATATAACATTTTCTTTTTATTATACTGTATACACATTTCTGATATTACAGTGAATTAGTCTTTAGTCATTGTATTAAAAAATATAAAAGACAGAAAATACCAGTGCTTACAATACAATAAAAGTACTGTGTTTAATATGAGTTTTGTGATTAGTAAGCTGATCTGATTTTGTGTAAATTAAATTAACGACCGAAAGAAAAATGTCAACATACATAGAGAGACCAATCGCAAGTAAAAAAAGTAATTATTTGCAATTATATTGCAAATTGGTTTCTTGTAAAGCATTGTTTAATGTTGACTATTTGCTAAATGCGAGATATGATACTATAATGCTTTACATTCATAAAATCTAATTAAATTACATTTAAAAATAAAAACATGCCTGTTCCACATTCACACTGAGAAAATGAAGCATCACTACATCTGAAACATGTTTAACTGTTGCGGTAAAAACACAATACTGGGTAAGAAAAATACTGAGACTACGATTTTAATCAATCTTAAATTTAACGATTCACTATCGAATCAGAAAATCCCTGAATTAAAACATAATGTGCAGATGGAGTTCAAAGGATGTAAATTGTATCTGTACTCCGCATCTCATCCAGAAGATTGTCGTCATCTTTCGAGTTGCTTCACTTAAAACAAACCATCCTTTTTATTAGAATATTAATAATGAATCGATAAAAATAAAATCAAATCAAAACCACACTGCAAAAATTATTTTCAAGGAAAAAAATTCTTAGTATTTTTGCCTTGTTTTCAGTAAAAATATCTAAAAATTCTTAAATTAAGATAATTTTTCTTGATGAGCAAAAAGACCCAAGAACAAGTCTAGTTTTTAGACCAAAAATATCAAATTTAAGTGATTTTGTGCATAAAACAAGCAAAAAATCTGCCAATGGTGTGAGCAATTTTTTCTTGATTTTTTTCTTAAATTTAGTGTTTAAGATAAATTTTCAAGATTTTTTTGCTTACCCCTTTGGCAGATTTTTTGCTTGTTTTATGCACAAAATCACTTAAATTTGATATTTTTGGTCTAAAAACTAATTCTTTTGGGTCATTTTGCTCATCAAGAAAAAGCATCTTAATTGAAGATTTTTTTGATATTTTTTACTGAAAACAAGACAAAAATACTAAGATTTTTTTTTCTTGAAAATAATTTTTTTGGCAGTGCATATAAAAAACAGTCAAATCCTTAAATTGGTTGTGATACCCAGCCTGAGTAACAAACAAATCTAATATCTGTCATTTTAAAAAAGGTTTATTAGTTTGCTATAACAACGTCACAGCGTTTGGATTGTCGTGGAACCCGCCAAAACACACATCCCATTTATTTGCAAGTCTCTGCTATCTCCATCGACCTAAAACTTCCAACTATACATCACTTTTTAAAAGTATAAAAATCATTCAGATGTTGCAAACCATTGCGATATGCACGCATCTAAAATTTTAATTCATGTTGACTAACAAGGTTTATTGTTTCTTTTCTGAGCAGATTTGTGCAAATAGCATGTAAACAGCACTGTTGTCCCAGATGGCAGCCACATGACCTGCTAACATGAGGTGATCCTCTCATCCTCATGTGAAGAGCTCTTGTTGTCTGTGATCCAGCAGAGCTCTATAGCTTGTATTTACCTCATCACTTCACCTTCAATTTTACCCATCCCGCTCCTGCAGGGTACTGGCTGATGTCCGTGAGCACAGTTCACTGATTAAAACCCAGCCATGGCCAACGTAACATACACGCGCATGCTACACAGCTTTGGCACAACACCAGCGTCAACCTCAGCACTGAGGAAGAAGAGATCAAAGTACATCACTTCCATCCATCCAATGCTGGTTGGATACATAAATTGCTCTAGGCTTAGCGAGCGAGAGAGAGAGAGAGAGAGAGAGAGAGAGAGCAAGCTGTTCAAGACTAATCATTCAGATAACCTTATTACATTAGCTGAACATTACAAGCCGTTGCTGTGGCATCAACGCCACCCAGTGGTTAGAGGCTGGTACTACACTCATACTACCAGATTGTCTGCAACTGCCAATTAGCTTTTGCCACTTTCTCTACAGCGCCCAGACCAAAAGGCCTGTAAAGCCTTCCCCCGGGTTAAGCCAGGGAAGCAAGTGGATGTGCCGAATGCAATGTCTCTAATCTACAGCAACCCTCCCCCATTGGAAAATCTTCCCGAAAGCCACTTTCCAGCAAAAAACATCCCATCTCTCTCCATAAAAACAGCGCTTAACACCTTCGCTTTATGAGCAAACAGGCAGAGGAAACAGGTCAGCGCTTTTAAAAGTGTTTTTATTCGACCCCGGGGTGCTATTGGCTTAACTCTGGCAAAATAGTACATTCAGCACCCCAAAATAAAGCTTGAAAATAACCCCTCGCTGAAGTTCACTGTAATTGTGGTTGTGTAATCCTGTAGCATCTATGGCCGCGAGCTAATTTCCTAAAGTCGTTAAAAGAACCGATAAACAAAATAAATGAAAACGTTTATCACAATGCATCACGTTGCTAATTTGTTTGCGAGCCTGCGATAATGTGTTTACACGCTTTCTGCTAATGCGTAGTAGAGGAGATAGCGTCATCAGTAAATATGTTTTACCCACATCATCAATCAAATTTATGCTTACAATTACTCTCTTTTTCATTTTAATGTGGGATGCTTATGAAGGAGGAAGATAAGCTGTATTTTATAGCAATAGTTAGTTGTAGTGCAACAAAACTGTACAATAATTGTCTAAAAAAATTATGTTTTCCTATGGGGAACACTGCCCTCTGCTGGATTATTTAGTACAGAAAACATTTTGACAGTCCTGACAGTCATTGAAGGTTTGTAATTATGTCATGTCTGGAGGGAAAGACAGAAAATAACATTTAGTGCCTTAATTGTTTGTTGAAGACAACTGACCAGAAGAGGGCATCAAAATATCATGTAATAGTATTGCATGACTGCCTACAGTATGGAAGAGAGAGAGAGAGAGAGAGAGAGAGAGAGAGAGAGAGAGAGAGAGAGAGAGAGAGAGAGAGAGAGAGAATCTGAGGGTTGATTTTTTTTTTACAAAATATCTTCATGAAACATGATCTTTTCTTAAGATCCTAATGATTTTTGCCAGTTTCTTTCCCTCCATTTTTATTATTGCTATTTGAGAAATATCTGCAGCATACTGTATGTTGAAGGCACATATTGCCAATATTTTAATAAACACAAACACAAGCAAAGATGATAAATACTGTTTTCAGAATAAGAGGTGAATAATACACGGAGTATGAATATTACCGTACTGTACATGTAATAAGTAAAACATTAAACACACTGTACATAGACAACATTTTACAGCTTTACATTGTTTATAGCAGCTCACTGTACATTCAAAAACTGAACTCCGCCATCGTCCCTCCATACAAATAACCGAGAGTGGCATTTTGTAGAATTTACAGAGCAATCGATCGACCACAGTAAATATGCATTAATGTTGATGCACCACGGGTCTTTTCAGACGCTAAATTTTTAAAATCTTTAAAATGATTTAATCACCCTCAAGCTGTATAAATGTCTTAGCTCTGCTGAACACAAAAGAAGGTATTATGAGCAATGTTTGTTTCTGAGCACCATTGACTACCATAGTATTTGTTTTTCCTACTTTGGAAGTAAATGGTGCTCCTGTTTTCTGCTTCATTACAAATACCATATTTTCCGGACTATAAGTCCCAATTTTTTATAGTTTGGCTGGTCTTGCGACTTATAGTCAGGCGCGACTTGTAAGTCAGTATGAATACATTTTGACATATATGAACCAGGAGACAACATATATGCTGCTCCTGTATTTGTGTAATTCAACGAATTCAGTAATGTTGAATGACGAGCTGTGTGCTATTGTTTCATTGAATAACTTGCCTTTCCAGATTAAATGTCTGTTCTTCGGCTTGGATTTTGTGAAATGTTTTTCTAAATAAATGCAACGTGTAGTCCAGTACTTATATACTGTATGTTTTTTGTCTTCATGACGCATTTTTGATTGATGAAAATTATACTCCGGAGCGACTTTTAGTCTGGAAAATACGGTATCTACCTTCGTGTTCAGCAGAGAAATGGGTAGCACTTTATTTTACAGTACGTGTACTTACCTTGTACATATATGGTAAATATGTTGTACTTACAGACAAGTGTGTTGTACTTACTTTTGAGGTACTTACCAGTGGTACATACTTGGTAGTTATTATGTAACTCTAGATAAGTACTGGGTAATACCAGATAAATACTTATAGTGTAGGTATACTGTAACTAACTAGAAACAGTACTGTACTTACAAATAAATGTACAATATAAGTTACAGACAACAATGCATCTTATGGTTAACACTTTATTTACAGTCCTGTTTCCATGCACTTACTAGCGAATGTACCCAGTAGGTAATGCGTACGGTATTTAATGTTTGGGTTTAAAGGACAAAGATATTGAGTACAAAATTGGCACATCAGTAATGTTTGTTATTAGTTATCTGGTATTTTCCAGTACTTATCTAGAGTTAAATAATAACTACCAAGAATGTACCACTGGTAAGTACAGTAATGATACAGTTTAATTACCATTAAGATGCTCAAAAGTAAGTACAACACATTTGTCTGTAACAACATATTTACTATATATGTACAAGGTAAGTACACATACTGTAAAATAAAGTGCTACCGAGAAAGGTATACAGATCTGTAAAGGAACTATCCCTTTAATATTCCAACTAGTTTCCTAAAAAAAATTGTTTCAAAGCAAACAAGACAAAAGTAAAAAAAAACAGTTTTATCGAATAAATAGCAAAGCCAAATAAGGTAACACTGAAGGGCTTTTACCATGTTATTGCTTTAGTAACACTAATCTCAAAGTGTTCAACGATGTCCTTACATAAGGATTTGTGCCTCAGGACTCTTACTGTACAAATGAAACTCATCCTTCATTTTAACCAAGATAATTAGCATTGGGAGTGGCTGGAATACAAACACTTACAAGCCATCACTCAGAGAGCTATTTGTTTAAGCCAACAAGATATTTGGAGGTAATTTCCCAATCTGATTGTTTTTGGAGAGGGGCCAAAGTGAAAGAGTAAGCAGCTCGTGTTTGGAGCGATCCAAGACCACACAAGAGAGAAAATCTCGTGGATTTATCGTGCAACTGCTCTGATTGGAAAAACAGAGGAATTAATCTGTAAATTTCCTTGTCCGATGTTGGCAACAACATACTCGGTACATGCGTATCGGTTTGCTCTGTCCTGCAGAGGTTAGCACGGCTGCAAAATGCATTTGAGCTTGCAGCAGTGCACACACACACGCCCGAATACATGCACAAATATATAACACAATTACTCATTCGCAAAAGCACAATTTAGGTCAATCCTAACTTTTTGGTATCTTTTTTTCCCGCTTTCGTTTATCGTAACACTGACAAAATGTGCATTTGTTATTAATACAGATATATTTACAAATATATATATATAAAACCACCCAATGGATGGAGGCCACCACGCCATAACATCTTATAAAGGTCTATGAGACCTACAGAAGAACTGGGAGTGAGTACTGCACTCCCATGACCACAGTATTTACAACACACATTGCAGAAACCTCCTATGAATTCCACTTTAAACCAAACATGGAGTATGGGAACCTCAGATGCTGATATGTTATGACAACTATGATTTTTACTGTATGTCATTACATGCTTCAGGTTATGCATCTCTATTCAGCCTCGTGGACGAAATATCAACAGTGGAAATTGATGGAACACCTATGACTATGTAAACGCATAAAGGCGACGTAAGGAGGTGTTACTGAGCGACACAGTGATCTATCATGTGTGTTTTCAAGTATTATCAGGAGCATTAAAGCAAAAAGCCTACGCTGTATACTTTTATCTAAAAGATACTTAACATTTAGTCTATGCTAACAGCTAATACTTTATAGAGGGGCTTTTTGAATGAGATTTTTATATCAACATGTACTTATAATCATAACAGTCCTCTTGCTATACGAGGAGCGTCCGAAATGTATTGAAGATAGATCAAGTGAGTGATTTTTTAAAGGAGGAAAGAGTCGATTCCTGCTGGGATTCGGGGGAGATCTCGGGGTTTGTATCCATATATCAAGTCCTGGTCTGAATCCCTGTTTCCAAGATCCCAGACCTTTAGCTGGAAAGGTAACGTGTGGATTAAATGTACATACGAATGCTTCGCGGTACACTGAAGTTCTCTTCGAGGACTTGAGGTTTTTGGTTGGTGGCCAGGAGTTACTATTGATTCTCGAAACAAATTCTGGCTGCTTGTTCTCGATTCGGTCCGGTAGTCTCTATCTTTCCGTATGGCCGGTTGCTAATTTAGTCTTTGGAGAATCTGTTCCCAGGCGCCACGCTCTGCGGTTCTGGCATTATTAGGTGCACAAATTGCAAACAGTTTCAGCCACAGTTCTAGTTTTCAAGTTAATACGTGTCTCACAGCCAAGCTGGGAAAGTTTTCAAGACTTTTTTTCGACGAAAGCTGTTCGGATATTTTTCGTTCAGAGATCTTGTATAGCATCGGATTTGTTTCTGATCCTGGCGTTGTGCTTTTGAAAAGGTTCGCATCAGTAGTTTAGTTCCGAGTTGGGGTAATGTTTGAAAACTTTATGAATCCATCCGGTATAAAAGGCCACGTTTACGAAGATGGCGGGTCGGTTGTGTCGGGCGCATCCTCTGCCGTTTATGCTCACACCCACAATGACCTTACTGTGACTCTCCTGACATACGAGCGGGCCGCCGTAGTCCTTCTATAAGCATAAAACAAACGTGCAAACCTTGTTAAACATAATCAGATACGATTGACTGCTGCATAATAATGTATGTCAACAAAATGAGAAATGTGACCTTATTTGTAAGATCAAGACTTAAGTCTCATAATCTAATAACTAAGATTAGAAGCATCAAAGTTAGATTTTAATCATTAATGTCAATCTTTGAAATGACCTTAGTCAATATAAAAGATAGCAAGGTTATATTTGTGCATTATGTTTATTTTCTTAATTTTTTTTATTAGGAGAGGACACAAAAACACTAGACACTTGAAAGTTTTGAATGGTGTATAAATTATATCTGTATGTCCAAAATCAGTGATTATCAGTGTGCAGTGATTAAAAAAAGAAGAGGTTGTGGCGCACGCGCCACCATCGACCCCTGAGTGTTAACCTAATGGCCTGGTTTCACAGACAAGGCTTAGCTAAAGCCAGGACTAGGCCTTAGTTTCAACTAAAAATTTAAATGAAGTTGTTTAATCATTCCTTAGAAAAAGATGTTAATTCAATTCAATTCAATTTTATTTATATAGCGCTTTTCACTATTAGTGATTGTTTCAAAGCAGCTTTACACTGGTGTTTATCCTGAAACAAATAAATGGCCATGCTTATTTTAAGATCTCTCAGTGCAAGTTATTTTTAGTTGAGACAGCTCAAACGTGTCTAGGACTAGGCTTAAGCCTAGGGAAATATACATTAAGAATAAACTCACCTCACACACTCCTTCATCTCTCCGACCACCAGCACACAGTTTAGAGCTGGTGATCTGAAGACTTCCTCTGTGAAGCTGTTGGCATCGTTCGTTGCTAACTACTGGTAGATGAACACTTTTGAGCGTACCCTCATGTCCTGTACCTGAGACAAAAGACACATTTAAGGGGGCTTGTTAAGCTATGTCATGCATTCTGACTTATTAACACTGTTTAGGTAGGGGTTGAATTCCACATGTTAAACATTGACAAAGTGTCAAAAAAGCAGTTGGACATTTTTGTTGGAGTATTTCTGTGCCGAATGCACTTTACCAGGGTTCATTTACCAAGTTTTTATTGAGCATTAAAGATTTATACGTAACAATCTTGCTTTATTTCTTTCATGGGCAATAGGGAATTATCACGCTGATACATAGTACTTTCAGTGAGCTTTGTGCACATCCACTTCCGGTGGATCGTAATGCCGGTTCTGCTGGTCCAGATTGAACAGAAAAGTTGTTGAGAAATGTACGTAAAGGAATGATGGTGTTGTAGAAATGTAGTAAAGTAAAAGTACATATAATTTGTTGCAAAAAGTAAAAGTCAAAAGTATGCTCTATAGACTCTACTTAAGTAAAGTACAAATATGTGGAAAAGTTACTTAAATACAGTAACAAAGTATTTGTACTTCGTTAACTTACATTCCACCACAGGATGTTAGATACCTAACTAACTGCGCCGGAAGTGGACATGCACAAAGTTGACAAGTCCCGCCCAGGAAACCCGGAAGTGTGATAATCCCCTATTTTAGTGCTAGAAGTACAGTGGAAGTCCTTATATGGGCACACTGTAAAAAAAATCCGTAGAAATTACAATGTTATTGCAGCTGGGTTGCCGGAAATTTACCGTAGATTTACGTTTATGTTATTTACTAGCAAGAGTTTGTTCAAAGTAAAATAAATTTTAAATATTAACAAGTCTTTATCTTCACAGAATAAAACTATACAATAACAGCCTCATGCAAAGCATTCTGGGAACCAGAAATCATCATCAACCTTTTTCTGTTTTTGCCTCAGATTTTGTTTTCCAGAATGTTTTGCTTGATACTGTCTTTTTTAGTTTTACTCTGTAAAGACAAAGACTTGTAAATGTTTAATGTTCATTTAACTTTGAACAAACTCTTGCCAGTAAAAAACATAAATGTAAATCTACGGTAAATTACCGGCAACCCAGCTGCAATTTCTACGGAATTTTTTTACAGTGCACTTCACCCGGAATAGCGCACACACACACACCAACCAAGGGCTGACACGAAATCAACGTCACCAATTAAGTGTGGTGTTTTTTCTAAGGGAACTTTAAGCTTGTTCAGCTTGAACCCAGCATTATGAAAACAATTATGTGTGTGTGTGTGTGTGTGTGCAAAGACAGTGTTGTTATATTGCAAAGACCAAACATGTGGTGAATTATAAGTTATCCAGAAATAGTGATGTTCTGTGTGTTTTGGTTGCTCGCTCCGCCCGCGATACGCCTCGAGGGGATCGAGTTAATTCGGAAAGAATCAGTACAGCTGATCTGTCTTTTTTAAATCTGATAAAACTAAAGACTGTTGTATGGATATATGAAGGATGTAATACTACTCTATAGATACTCAAGATTAACCAACATGATCTCATGGAAAATCTGTGTTATAGTCATGGAAAATTTGATTACTTTATCCATGTCCATGTCACGAAATTCAGCTTTTTCCCTGACGGGAGTATGGATGTCTTTTCCGTGTCACTCTCACAGATTTCTCGTGTCATTTTATGTATGTATACATATTTATTTATGTATTGTTTTTTTCCTATTTTCAAATCAATGTCACTTGGGGTGGGGGTTAGATTTGGGGTTTGGGTTAGGATGTACTTTTATGTATTGGTTTCTACGTGTTTTTCTTTCACTTTTTAAACTATTCTCACCTGGAGTTAAGATTAGAGTTGGGGTTTGGGTTAGGATGTCTAAAAATTAAACAGAAAGTGATTCTAACCCCAAGCGATAATTGTAAGAAAATAGGAAAAAACTATGAGAAAACGATACATACAATGACACAAGAAATCGGTTGGAGTGAAATGGAAAAGACATCCGTGTTCCCATCACGGAAAAAAGCAGAATTCCGTGACATGGACACGGATAAAGTGATTGAATCTTCCGTGACTATAATTTTTGTGAGATCAGGTTGAGATCAGGTTAAGATAAGCAGAAACAGAATGTGTTATGTGAGCTTTAAAATCAAGCATGTTTTTGTTAGTTTTATATAATGTTAAATGCTGTACGTTTGCAAAATGCTTTCATAAGAGGCAACCAAACTAAAAATCTGACAGTCAGAAATGTAGAACAGCTATCGATTTTGCTAACAAATTATTGCTGAATTACGAATCGATGTACAATTTAGATCAGGGGTGTCAAACTCATTTTAGGCTGAGGGCCGGATGGTAAATAACGCCATGAAGTGCGGGCCGGATAATTTTTTTAAACCTTAGTGTGCTGATAATTGTGTTAAAATTAACTTAACAAACCAATTAATTAGTTTGTTTAGCAAAAAAACCAGAGAAACACACAGCTGTGTGAAAACTACATTTCATAAGGTCACACTCATACTGTATATTATACACACAAATTTACATCTGAACAAAACCCACTGGCCTTATAGGTTGAAAAGCTTTAATTTAACTTCTTTTGCCTTAATGCTAAAATTATTTATAAACCATACACTTTTCTTTGAAATATATTTGTAATGAGAACAGTCATTTAGAAAATGCTAGATGGGGCAGTGGCCCAAACCAAAAATGGCACTATGGGGGGTGGTACTATTATTATGGTTTTAATAAAGTATTATAAATATTATGTATTATATTACTAGCATCAACTTAGACAAGTGATTATAATGGGAAATATAATAAGAATTAAAGTGTGACAATCTGCAAAATATTCAGTATGATTTACCTGCTGGCTTGATGGAGCTTTGAATCCATGTTTGCAATGTTGAACTGCTGCTAAAAGCCTCTCTTTCCGTTCTCTGTCGTTATTTTGTGAGGGCAAGGCATTGGTGTTTTTTGTATTTTTTGTCTACAAAGTGTGCCAACAACAGCAAATTTAGTGTTTATATTAACTTAGATCTGATCGGGAACATTAAATCGATTAGACAAGCATTGTAACGTTAATAAGAATGTGGATATTTAGTTTTTGTTAGCTTGCTAAGATGTTAGCACTTTTTGAACACTGACAACAAATCATTACCGGAAGAAATACATAAACATACTTACAAATTACTAATTATGCGGTTTAACAACTGATATAATGTAATGAATCTACCTGTTAATGCAACAAACTTCGGAAACGGTCGTCTTCGCTCTCCAGGCAGAGAGTGGACACAGAGATGCTGCGGAGCGGGCGAGAAAACACGAAGTGGATCACCGGAATCAGTGGATCTTTAGCGGAGCGGTAACAATAAAACGGCAAGATTTTTGGGCACCATGTTTAGTCTATGTTCCGCGTTTTGCTCCTTTCCGCAAGTCTCTCATATTAAAAACGAACTAGACACCCGCCTAAAAGGGTTTTTAAAATATGTATTTAATATTTAATAATGCTGTATAAATCATCACGCGGGCCGGATTGGACACCTTTGCATGTTTGACACCCCTGATTTAGATCATTCATAGTCTTTGAGTGTTTTATAGACTTTTCCCTCTATTGATTTCCTTTTTTTGCGCATGTAAATGTGGCAGACCGGAAACACAAGCTCATGTGAAAATGTTGCAATTGCAGCATGTTCCAAAATTCAAGTTTGGGATAAGACATATTATATTAGCCATTAGCTAGTTATATTAGCCAGAACCCAGAGTACTCTGCCCCATTTAACTGGGATAGATGTACCAGCAGAAAGTGGCGAGGCAAGGGGATGGAGGAGGGATGCTGATTGGTTGACAAAACTGCTGTACGTCTTTAAAAGACTTTATGCCGTGAACCTCGTATACATTTTGGCTTTGTGTTGTTTCCAGACGGGGCGTTAAAGAACATGACACACTTTTCTCCCGGAAATCCTGTATAATTCAAAGGACGACTTCGATGCTGAAGTGTTTCTAAATAAGTGTGCTGTATGCATCAGGCAGTCAGCCAATGGTCCGTGGGCGTGACGTCTGAGGCTGAGACTAACCGCAGCATAACAAACATGACTGCACTTCACGTAAACCGAACCCGAAACCCCATTTATTACTCAGTGCCCAAAGCAAGTTGTACACTTGAACTTCGTGGAAACTGTAAGGATGTAATGTCATGACAGAGGTATGAGGGCAATGTCAGGTGAAGGGGGTCTCTAATGACTGCCTCCGAAGTTGAACCTACCTTTGGTCTCACCCCAGCCATACACAGAGCATATGGTGTTCTCCTGAATGCTGCAGTCAGCCACGGGCAGCTGAATAACCCGGACACGTTCCCTCGGGAGGGCTGGCCTGCATCAAATAGGAAGAGAGGTTATTTCGTTAACAACAAATAATAACCACAGAAGATTTTATTATTTCACTTTACCAATCACAAGTAATGATTTTTGTATGGAGTCTTACTTTGTCAATCGGAGCAAAGCGAGGTTGGAGCCTTCCGGTCCACATATGACATGCGAAATTCTTCTCTCCTGTCTGTGAAAGTCATTCTCGGCGGATTCGTTCAAATGGGTAACACCGAGCCAAATTCTGTACTCGGATAGGTCAGGCACACTGTGAAAAAAAACACACATCACAAAGACGATTTTGAGTTTGCAAATTCAAAAATCTTTTTAAAAACTTGTTTTAAAACCATGCAGCAGGTATATTTTAATGCACATATAGTATTTATGATGATTTCATTACATTTGCACCATTTTTATGAAAGTTAAGCATGAATGGACCTGAAAATTTCAAATGGTGTAACCTCCAATTGCGCCAAAAAATGAGAAATATTAAATTTTTTAGCCACCTTAATGGCATGTAAGCATAAGTCATAAAAAAATTTAATATCACACAAAAATACATTTTATTAGTTATTACTAAATGTAAACTTTTATGCGTTTTTGTAATATTTGTCAGGTCATATGCTGAAAAAAGCTCTGTTTTCTAAATAATCTTTGACAAATGATGTAAAAATGTATGTAAAAAAATCATATTACACTAAACTAGATGATTATATTTTATTCCACATTTTTATGAATATATTTATATTTTAATTTAAAAAAATACTAGATACACCAATTGGCACAGACTGGTTACACCACTTTGACATTTTTGCAATTATTCCCCAAATATTCTTTCGAAATGAAATAAAACCAGACATTTTTGACTTGGTCCTCAAAAAAGAGAATGTATGCAAGTAATCTGCAAATTTATTTTGAAATTTTAACCCTTTTACATTAAACGAACCATATGGACACAAAATAATTAGCTTCACGTCATTGACCCGAATGCACAAATAAGACATAATAAATTATCTTGATTTTTTTAAACAGCTTTATTATTTTCATTTTCCCCGAGGTCCACTTATAACGTTAGCTTTTTGCACTTAAAAACAGTCATGATTTAGTGTTTATGACAGTTTTCACCCTGTCTCTGACCCTTAGAACTAAATGGGGCATTTTTGCTGCTATATCTTTAAGACGTTTATATAAACACCCTCTGTACATCTGCAATTATGTACAGAGTACAAACATGAGTTAATACTCATTTATCTCACAAGATAACTTGATTCATAATATGAACCCTTGAATGTAAAACTTTGTGAATGTCAGAACGTTTCCCAAAAACATCCGCAGCTTTGATTTGTTGTGTTACATGCATGGACAAATCGCAGATGCCCCCCTAAACATTGACTCTGTGACCCTGAGAATCCAGAGGTCACAGGCAGGGCACGGTGGTATGTGCGGTAAAGCTGGAGATAATTACCATGACGAGAAGCAATGTCTGTCTGTCAGCACCCACTCCTCCCTGACCAGAGAACCTCCGCACCAGTGAGTGCTCCTGAAGAGACCGGGAGACAGGAGACAGTGAAGCATCTCCAACACGACTCTCACATCATAAAACATGACAGCACAATGCTTTACTACTGAAGATCTGCTTGCACTATGACTTCATGAACAACTGCACTTTATTTAGACATAATTTTACTGACTATTCTCCAGTCGCTCTTTTAAAGAAAAAAAAGTTGTACATTTTTACTGTACTTACAATAAAGATGGCAGATAAAGATGGCAGATAAAAATGCCTGTATTTGGATGAACTACTTCTTTAAAATGTCATTAATCAACACAATATCAAGGCAATTTGTGGTATAGTCATGAAATATTTGATTAATTTATTTGTGCTCATGGACACAATTTTCTGATTTTTTTTGTGTCATTGAGCATGAAGGCTTTTAATGTCACTCAGCACGAATTTCGGTAGCAGTTTATTTTACAGTACGTGTACTTACCTTGTACATATATGGTAAATATTTTCGACTTACAGACAAATGTGTGGTACTTACTTTTGAGTAACTACATGGTAATTAAATGGTATCATTACTGTACTTACCAGTGGTACACACTTGGTAGTTATTATGTAACTCTAAATAAGTACTGGATAATACCAAACACACTTATACACGTTCTGTAAAATAAAGTGCTACCCGAATTTCTATAAATAGTTTTTTTGTGTCCGTAGCACAACTTTCTTTTTTGGGTCATTTTAAATTTTGTTTTCTCATGTCCCCCCCCCCTATTTTTAAATCATTGTCGCTTGGGGTTGGGGTTAGATTTGAGTTTTGGGTTAGGATGTAATTTTATGTATTGGTTCCTACATGTTTTTCTTCCGATTTCTTCTGTCATTCTAACCCCAACCCCAAGTGACAAGCGACTTTTATTAATAGTACAAAATAGGAAAAAATATGAGAAAACGCAATATAAAATGACACAAAAAAGAAAGTCGTGCTACGGACATGAAAAACTATTTCTAGAAATTTGTGCTGAGTGACACGAAAAAAACATTCATGCTCAACGGCACGAAAAAAAAAACTACGGAAAATCGTATCCATGAACACAAATAAATTAATCAAATATTTCATGACTATATCACGACTTGCCTTGAGATTAAGTTGCATTAAACCTACAATGCTAATAGATTAGTTAATTATATATAAGCATATGTGACCGTGGAACACAAAACCAGTCATAAGTCGCACAGGTATATTTGTAACAATAGCTAATAATACATTGCATGGGGGTCTAATTATCAGCTTTTTTATATGCCAAAAATTATTAGGATATTAAGTAAAGATCATGTTCCATGAAGATTTTTGTAAGTTTCATACCGTTAATATATTAAAATGTATTTATTAGTAGTAATATGTGTTGCTAAGGACTTCTTTTGAAAAACTTTAAAAGCAATTTTATCAACATTTTGACTTTTTGCATCCTCAGAATCCTGATTGCTAAATATTGTCCTATCCTAACAAACCATACACCAATGGGAAGCTTATTTATTCAACTTTTAGATGATGTATAAATAAATAAAAAACTCTTTGACTGGTTTTGTGGTCCAGTGTCAAAAATTTGGAAAATATACATTACCAAAAGTTTTCAAAACACTTAAAATAACAGTAAACTCAGCAAAGCAGGATTTCACCTCTACAATATTGTTAGGTTTCTTCAAAAATACAAATTTTTGATCAATAAGCTGAGATAACTGCATTTTGGTTCAAGATTCAGAGCGATTTTCAAAACATACTCAGAGTTTTTACTATTTTTGGATCAGTAGATTATTAAGTGATTTATAAGTTGGGTAAGAGGGCAAATAGGGTAAATATGGATTGCCGTAAAACCTCGTCATCCTAATTGACGAGATAACTCGTCAATGGCGGAAAAAGAGTTAAAGGGGGGGGGGGGGGTTCAATGGTATTTCAAGCATTCTGACTTATTAACACAGTTATAGAGTTGTTTCCTCATGCTAAACGTAGGCAAAGTGTCAAAAAAGCAGTTGGGCGTGTTACAGAGTATTTCTGTGCCGAATGCACTTCACCAGTGTTCGTACAAGTTTCGGAAAGTTTTTTTTCGATTACAGGTCCAACTGACGTTTCAGGGGTTTTCTATATGTATCACTTCTTTATATGGGCACTTCCCCCGGAAAACCCCGCCCACCCGTCAATCAGCGGGAGACGCTAGAGCTTGCAAACATCTTATCACGCCACTCAGCTTTGTTTAATTTCAAAACTCAACTATGGCACGAAAGATGAAGTGTGTTTTTGGTTGTAAGGAGAAGAAATCCAGCCTTATGGAAACAATGGATATAGTTTATTATTCGGGGTAGCAGTGGAGTTTTGCGTGTGTGTTTGATGCACTGGATTTTCCCAACCGGGTCATGACGAGTTGCAAGCGGTAAGTAAGACTTCTGTCTTATGTTGGAAATAGTCGCGTGCATATTATATAAATCACACGAACATGTAGTGAATCATAAGTTAAAACAGTGTTGTATAGTGTTGCATGACTTGTACTTGCTCCTCCCGCCGAATAACTCCTCCTTCTTCATTTTTTCGTACGTTATCGGAAAGATTCGGTAAAGCTAATCTTTCTTTTATAAATCTGATTAAACTAAAGACTCTTCGGATATATAAAGGATGTCATACTACTCTATAGGTACTCCAGATTAACATCAGAAATGCAGAAACAGTGTGTTACGTGAGCTTTAATATGTTGGCACGATTATATTTTGTCTACAAAAGATATTTAAACATTTAGGCCTTCAAGTAAAAAGAATTTTAAGATCAGTTAGTGCTCAAAAACTTTTAAATGGTAAAATATGAATAGTTATATATAGTCATAATATATCATATACATTGAATACATAATATATTCATCATAGAAATATGTGACACTGTCTGTGAAATCTAGGCTAAAGTCTCATCCTCGAATTATGAAATAAGGAGCATCAAAGTTTAAATTTCAATCATTGATTTTAATCTTTGACGTGACCTTTTGTGCATTTTGCGTTTGACGCGAATTGCCGGCTGACGCCCGAGTTGAAAAATTTGAACTTTGGCGGAATTTCGCACTGCGTTAACCAATCAGGAGCCTGTTTGCTGCTGTGGCGGCAGCCCCGCCCGGAGTCACTCATTCAACCTGAAGGAACGCTTAATATTGTCAGTAAGCAGTCACCCGGAGCTATACCACACAAGTCCTTATTTCTATAGAGGACACAGGAATAAAAAGGACCTTGCTTGGAAGAGTGTCAGTGAGGACATTGTGCAACCTGGTAAGTTGTAATACACTTTTCACTTTTGAGTCACGTGATGTTTATCGACCCCCTATAGTAAGGTTACCAAATGCAAACTGGTAATCAACATCAGTCATCTTGCAAACAGACAACTGCATAGCACTTGCACCTCCCACAAGAAGCGGATTTTGCCTATGACGCGCTTCAAATGCTGGCTTTTTCTGCGCGTCTACTTCGCTCTACACGCACGAATGCATTCACACTGTTCAAGCGGCAAACTAGGCGTGGTAGACGCAATTTTGACGCCTAAAACGTGGTTTGTGTAAACGCAGCATAAGAGATAGCTAAACTAGGTGTACTTTACAACAAGTAAACCTTTAAAAATGACTATATGTTATATACAGTACTGTAAAAATAGAGTACAGTAAGCATTGCTATATAATAATGTTTCCTAATGCTCACCCTCTCTGTATGCTGACCATCCAAGTACCTTCTTTAATGGGAACCGGACCTCCACCCACGATTCTCACCTGCTTGTGTACAAAACATGAGCTCTTTGAAGCTTCATCTGTAAAGTAAAAAACAAAGACAAAAAGGTAATAAAGGCAAACAGAACAAAACAACAACACATTAAAATCACCCAGTCCTCAACACAGCGTTTGAACAAACATGATTACCTTTTGGTGGCAGATTGTTTTGTGAAGCTTGACCTAAAAAAGAAAGGATAAAGAAAAATCAACATCATGCTGTAAATGTTGCAATGAATATGCATGAAAAATGAACCCCCAAAAAAGCGTTGTCACTTGTGTGATGGTTGTTTAAAGTATAATTTGGTGCAAAAGTGTGTGTGAGGTCTTTAGCAACATCATGAGGATTAGTCTTGGTCCAGCATGTGGGATCAGTTAGGCCAGACAACACTGAAGTGTAACGTATGAATGTGAAACATTGCTGTGTGTGTACGGGTGTGTGTGACAGAGACAAAGGGAGTGTTGACAGTCCGAGCCACCTGGACTTTACACTCTTTAATTAAACTACAACCTCTGTGGAAAGTGCATGTCTATGCATATGAGTGATTGATGCCCCGTATGTAGATTCATAACACATGGCCTGCACGCTCAATGTGAGCCTGCGATGAGAGCAAAAGTCAACAGTACAGCATGATACCGCAATATGAGGGCATGATGTCTATGTACGGGATCCCTGTTGTGTTAGAACTTCATGCATTCCAGATGTTTTCTTGGTCAGACATGTCATTGTATAACATACTCAACAGTCATACTTAACTATAAGTAGAGATATCTATATGGAAAGTGACTTGTGCTGTTAAGGAAGTCCGACTGAAATGTAGTAGTGGTATAATTTAAAACACTATAGCTTTTGGCATTTTGTATCAGGTTGGTTCAGGTAACGTCTGTTTCGACTGGCAACTCTCAGCTCGGCTAACTTACAGGGTTTAAGGGAGCAGTAGTCCCAAGGGATGGATGAACTGTTGGTAAAACACCACAGGCCATGCTTGTCCTTGTCTGGGTTCCTGCAGAAGTTCTTCCCCTGTTCGGCCGTCATAAAGTCCACATTTCTTTCTTTACTAGGAACAAAAACAAATCTCAACATTTGAGCAAATTTGAAGAACATCTGCAACTTTAAATAAACACGTTTCAAATGTAACATATTCAATTTCGATCTATGAACGTCATAAACAGGTGCATCATTCAGATAAACGTATGACTGTATAACTAATTTTATTTAGTGTCTGTAAAAGGAAAATACATCTAAAACCATTAGGAAAAGAGTCTAAAGAAACAGCTTTAGCCCCAGCTGCATGGAGCTCCTCTCTGGAGACACGAGGAAAGTATTTAGCTTTTGCATTACTCATGTTCCTCTAAACTTTTCCACATTATCATTTAAAAATCTTCCAGATTTAGGAAGATTCACGGATGAAAAGACACTCATATTAAACAACAAGCGCTACGGCAAATGATTTATGCCCAATGCTCGCTTAGCAGTGACCCCTGCAACCTGTCCGAGGCGACTCACAGGCTGCGAGCCAAATAAAGGAGCTGATTGGCTTTGATGTGTTCGTAGAAAGGGGTTAAAGCAAGAAAAGGGAAGTATTGGGGGTCAGAAGGTTGCCTTAAAGAATCCCGTTCCAGCTGGGATGACCTGCCTGCAATTTTTAAGGAATTAAGTCACTACCCATTTACCGTCAATTAGAGTTCTCCAGAATGTGGGTCCTCCGCTAAAAGTGTTTTTCTTCCTTAGGAACGACAAGGGTCCTACTTTCTCAACTAAAACAAACACGGCGTGACAATTCTGCGGCCCTTGTGGTTTACATCAATGCACAACCAGGGTCTGGCAGGTCTGGGAGGGGCGACCTTTGACCTGGAACTTGTTCATAAAACTAGGAAGTTATTTAACGCCACACATCTCAGGGTGAATGTGGACGGCAGTAAAAACACAGACCTGTTGCGGAACTGAAATTCGTCTCCTCTGAGATTTAAACACATGCGCACACACAAACACTGTGGTGAGTCACTGTTAATGTGCCAAAGCACCATCAAACAGTCAAAACAATAAATGTATTTAAGGAAACAGACCTCACTAGATTTCATAAACCTGTTAGAAAGCTTGCACATGCATATTTGATATATGCTTGTTGCTGAATGTTCAAATAAATTAAAAAATTTATAAAAACATGAGATGTGCTGCATGGTATCTGTCCCATTTTATCACTCTTACTGATTCAATGGCAACTTGCTGTGCATGACCTTTGAACCATGACTGAATGAAGTTGTTCACCTTGTACAGTACCACAAAGAAATCATGCGATTGTCCTTGAGATACTACATGGGAAGATGTGGACCTGATTTTGTTTCCATGGAAACTGAGTGAACGTCCCTGACTTTGTGATGTACTAATATAAATGATGGTGCTGCTTGATACCATACTGTAGAAAATTAAAGGAGAAATGTTTTTATGTGTCTACATAAAAAGAAAACTATTTATTCAAGTTTAAAGTTGAAGTGTGGTATTTTTTCAAGGTCAAATATTTTCTTTTATCCTCTTATTAATATTCTGTAATAACTAAGTAAATAATTTACCAATCATACTCTGTCAAAATCACACTCTTTCACTTTTTGGTATATGCATGAATACAATATATTCTTTAACATCTGTCTTACTTTTCACTGTGGTCTTTCCATGGAGTACAGGGGATGCCAGACCGAGTTTTTGCCTGTTTGCCATTGTATGTTTCACCGATGCCTGTGTAGCACTCTGAAACAAACAAATAAAAAAAAAACTAGTGAAAACATTTTCATAGTACATCAACAGTCCAACAAAATTATAGATGGCACAATATTAAAACGGTGCAATTGTAGTAAAATAGATTTTTTTCTGGTTGGCTTACTGGCTCCAATCTCCCCATAAGACATTCAATGATATTCATTGTAATGTTCCTGGAGCTCATTGTGTTAGCAGTGCAAAGGTTGTAAGTTCGATTCCCAGGGAACACACATACTGATAAATTAGTGTAGCTTAAATGCTAATGTAAGTTGCTTTGGATAAAAGAAACCGCAAAATGCATACATTTTAAAAGTAATGCAAGTAAAATTTTTACTTTGTTAGCACACCTTTCCGCGTAATTCACATGGTTTGAGGTATCATTTATAACGTTTGGTGTGGGACAAGTTAAAGGCAGGGTATCTCATTTGATCCAGAAACATTTTTAGTTATGCTGGTTAAAAGTCTCCTCACATCCTGATAGCAAACACTATGTTAAGTTGTTTAAATGTATTTGTAGAAATTTATGTCATCTGTGAAAGGCGTAGGACCAAAAAATGTTCAACCAATCATAGATCTCGGTTCGAACGGACTTTGCCTTATTTGTCCCTCATCCGTAAGCGTAATTTGAATGTAACCACGCAGCTTGTTCACGCAGACACCATACGTCATCGGGGCGTCACGTGCGCTCACCTCCTGTCTGTAAACAGCGAGAACTTTCCTGCTGAATTGACAACCTGCACAGGAGCCACAACACGAAATACATCTTTTATAACAACAACAGCAATAACTGCCTGGATCTGCAAAGAGCAAAAACCCAAATTAACATCGGTAACTTTACTGCTTTACCACGAGATGCAAACAGCTGCAGGAGGCAAAGGGTCTGAAAGGGTCATTGCACTGTTTCTTTTGGTAAGGTAGGTATGCGATATGTTTGTATTTAGATTGATTCAGATATTCTGCTTTGATGAAACATTGTGTTGCTTATGAAATTTGTGTTCGTTTACGGATTAGCATAACGATATAGTTACCATGTCTACACAACGGAAAGTGTGCTTTAACTTATTCTGATGTAAACCAGTTGTTTATGTTGGTTATTTTGGAAATGTTATTCACTTTGTACTGCAAAGTTTTCTCACTGGTGAATGAGACATGAGATGTGACCGTCTGATCTATGCATGTTTATGTGTTTTGAAAGAGGCGTGACTTTGGATGGCGATTTGAATGGAGGGTGGGATCGTGATTTCATTGCTAGTCGGCTACCGTTGGCATTTTTCAAAATTAGATACCCTGCCTTTAAAATAGCCAAAATGCAATACTGAGAGGCATCTAGCAATGAGATTGCGAATTGCAACCAACCTCAAATTTCAAAACGCAATGAGAATCTACAGTATTGCTGCCACAGGACAAAACATTTCATCATTTGAGACAATGTTGGGAAGAAAAGCGCTCTGTAGAGCTGTTTGTCCATTTAGGGCTACTGTAGAAAAATGATGGCAGTAGATAAAAACGTCTCATTCTAAGGTAATAAAAACAATACAGTTCATTATGTAAGGTTTTTATATACCACTGATAACATAGTTATGTACACTATATTGCATTTCTGTGAAGAGATCCTACTAAAAGAAACAAACTGCACCTTTAAGGTTTTGTCTTAACAAGTACTGATAAATATTAGTTAAGGTATGAGCAATCCCATATGTTCAAGGAAATCCACATATTTAATTGCCCAATCAGAGCTTTGCTTTTATCAAGCGCTAAGTAAGATAAATGCCTTAAAATTATTATTGAACCCCAAAAGCAATGGTGCTTAAAGAAGCACAGCGGGTTTGTGGAAACAGTGCTTATGGAAAGACAACAGGGCTCCCAGTGCACCGTAATAGTCGAACCATCGTCCCTACGGCCTTAATTGGAACACCAGATAAATCGATCTTAACATCAACGAATGCCGGGTCCTTCTATGAACCATCTCCTGGGTCCTGCCAGTCACACATAGCTGTCGGCAATGATTAATGCTAAAGTCGTGCTGTCTCATTCCCACATTGTGTCTCCTTCTCGCTGCACATGTTTCAAACAACCCCCATTAGTGACCGTGGAGATCGGCACTGACAGAAGATAAAGAGTACCTACGATATTCTATAGCATCATGAAAAAAGTTGCATATATACCAAGTCTTGAAGCGAGGTTTATTATGAACAAAGGCCTGGAAGTTTTTGAGGGTTGTTTTTGATATGCAAAAGAGGCAGGACTTCAAAAGGTATGGCCTCATTTTTATTGCTTTTCACATGCAGTGAAAATCGGTTTGGAAGAATTCCAATCATAACATCATGGAAAACAAGACTGAGGCAGTAGATTATAAACATCTTCCCGCAAAGTAAATAAGAGTTAGTAATACGGTCGCCGTCAAAGTAGTCGCCTGCTGTACTGGAATTTACTCTCTTGCATAATTCACAGTCACGAGTACAGAAATACACATCTATACAGAAATGAGGCAAAGTAAGGGTCAAACATGCCCTAACACTTTGGAAGCAATTGAGGTTTAAATGACTTTGTTCAAGAGCACAGAGATATCTGAAATCATCACTACCAGAACTTACTGTGGATCTAAAACATTTAATCTGCCTAGTACCAACACACAAGTCTCCAATTCAATTGGTAGAGCATGCTACTGACAACCCTAAGGTCACAGGTTCGACTCTCATTGAACACACATGTATACTAGATGTTACTCGCAACTGCCCCGAGCGGGACTCGAACCGGTGATCGGTCCGTCATGGGATTTGGACGCTCTAACAAGGAGGCTAAAGGCCATGACCTCCAGCGTCTGTTGCCAGACCACCTCTTGTAGTTGGGGAGTGAGGTTTACTTTACTTACCGGTCCTACTCACACCCAACCCAGCAGGAATTAAAACGGCGATCGGTCCGGCATGGAAATGAGGTGTACTTACTGCACATCTCTCTGCCAATCACATAAATGTTGGCCCAAATGCAAATTTAAAATATCCCTTAAATCAAATTTTATTAATACATAATGGAGAATATATGAAGAGTTTGGTTCCAAAACGCAATAAACGCCATTTAAAAAAAATAGCTACCACCAAAATCAGTATTGTATCATACCGAGCCCCTAAGGTGACATTGGAGTAAAAAAAATCAAAAGTTTAATTTCATGTGCTAACGTGAAACTTTTATGTGCTAACGTGAAACTTTTATGTGCTCACGTGAAACTTTCATGTGCTCACACAAAAACCTCAATGTTTCCGCTATATACATTCTACCGTGGCGGCCCGCCACGCCTAAAACATCCACGCCACGCCTTCGGTTGTGGATAGAAGGGATACAGCAAACGAAATCTTGCCGGATGAGCACTGTTTTGTCCTAATCCTTCGCCCAAACCCAACTCTAAACACAAACTTTCACACGATTGTAGGATGTATTTGTATCTCATTTAGCCAGAGCCGCTGTTTTCATCCAAATAATCCTACCTCCAAATCTAATCATTAACTTTTCTGCATTTGCTGTATCCCTTCTAGACAAAACCCGCGGCAGCTCGCAAAATAAATAGCCCTGTCAGACTGGCTGTCTTTAAAAATACATAAATTCCTTTCTGGATTCGCGTTGTAAACTCGTTTATAAATAAATCGCCTAAAATATCATAATTTCCCCCACGGGTTTAGTTTAATGCACAAATAGATTTAAATCAACAGATGATGATTAGGCTACGTCTCTGTTTTGAGAAATAATAATAAAATAAATAAGCCTACACGAAATATGTTACACTTAAATAATTATCAGATTGACAAAACGAATAAAAAAGTATTTGAGTTTCTGTTCTTTTTTGTGACGCGCTCTAAAACCAAAGCAGCAGAAAGCACGTCATGTTTTTAATTATTTTAAATAAGCACAATGTTTTCTCCTTATTGTTAGTTTACACAAATAAAAATACAGTTTACAGTTTCGAATGTTGTTTTACTTTTATCTGTATGACAGTAAATTTAGGCTAATTTAAGGTGCAAGGTCATCACGCGTATGATGTTCACCGGCGCATTTACACCGACGCAGCGCAGGGCTGCGAGAAATGACATAATTAAACTTTTCGATTTAACATATTACGAGTTTTTTGGACATTCATTTGTAATCACTGTACTCATATTATCAACTTATCAGGCCATTAGTTATCCAGAATATAGGCTATAAACGCAGCGCACTGCTGACCACTCAGCTGTCAATCTTCTGTGCTTTAGATCGACACTCACAAAGTTTCACATTAAATGATAAGATATTTGTCTAAAAACAAAAGGCTAAATACTGAATACTACTTATATGGGACTGCAAGACATTAATAGTCGAATCTGTTTGGAAGGAAACTTGCATTATTCCTGTGGGAAGAGAAGTACGTTGGTAATAAAAACTTGAGGCAGAAGGTGAGACTGTTTCATCTGTTTTAGATAGGAGGGTCGGGGTAAAACGCATAATATTTGAGGTAACGAGTGTAATAATATTAACGTGTCATTTGCGTTGTAGATGCAGGTCGGGACTCAATAGAGTTAATTGTGGGTCTAACATCCAACACCAAAATGTTAGACCGTTAAAGGTTTATATTTAACTGCGCAATTTGCGGTGTGACCGGGTCGGGGTCTTTATGTCAAACGGGTCGGTTGTGGAATAAAATTGCTGCTGATGTCGGATAACTGTTCGGATGTTCTGTCAATCACAGCGGTGCATATTATCAAACAGGATTGTGCGTGACTTTGCTACAGCTCTGTAACGCTAAACACAAGCACGAACTTGCACACTAAATTAAAACTACAATGAAAGATCCGTACGAAGCTGTAAAACGTATTTTTTAAGAAAATACAATTTTAGATCAAACATAGAAAAGCAATATGCTATAAATATAAGGAAATATAAATGACAGCATGAAAATTATAAAAAAAAAACATGTTAGTTTACTGTAGCCTATTTTCTACATTAAAAAATAAAGTAAATTTATAATCATCATGGGCGCTCCCTGCCGCCACAGCTGGAAAAAAATGCTAGAGGAAACACTGAACCTTCATGTGCAGAATTTTTTTTAAGTGAAACTATCGCGTGCGCATGTGAAAGGGAAAGTTTCACGTGAGCATGCAATAGTTTCACGTGCGCACGTGAAACTAAACTTTATTTAATAGTTTTTCTCATCTATTTTGTACTTCATGATCAACAAACAAACAAAAACAAAATAATAATTTTGATGGCATTGATAAACTGTAGAAATGTAAGCCACTCGGGCGAAGGAAAAATGCCGGCTGTTGCTTGTTCTCACACAACAGCATCAAGCTTCTTTCATGATAAAACTTTGACCCCTGAGGATCTTATGAAAATCTTTCCATTATTTTACTCAAAGTCAACGAAAATCGAGCAGGACCAAAACATTTTATAGCTGATCACTGTCGAAAAATGTTAAGCGACGATGTCCCAAGGATGACATCAGCAATGACAGTGATCTTAATATGACAAAGTAAGTATTTTGATGAATGCCATTAATGTTTTTTTATCAGTGGATACCATTACTTAACTAAATGAATATAACATGGCAAAGATAAATGCACATTTATATATTAATTCAATAGATTTATAGCATTTTGGAGAAAAAAACTTGGATTTATTGTATTTTGCAGATTTTTTTTATAATAAATGTTTGAAAATCGAATTATGGATTTAAATTTTTTATGTTATTATAACCTAAAGATGCTATGTGAAAGTTTGTAAGAGAAAATAGTGGTTTTCATCTTGTCACTTTCTCATGACAAATAGGTTTGAGAACAACTCAAAACTCTTCAACATTAAAGTTACCCAATAAGGCAATGCCATTCCCTGATCACCAAGTTCACCAAGTTCAAACACAGAAGCACTAATGCAGTAGCTCTGGGTGGGACTGTACATTCCCCACTGTCATGAACATGATAACTATACTCACATAACTTCCCTAAATAATGGTTTTAAGTTTTAGTATAATGCTTTTAAGAAACATTTGGAAATGGTTGAGTGGTTGCATGGTTTAACAATATAATAAAGGTGCAGCAGACGTATGTGAGCTTGCCATTTTGCAAAGATTGACACTTTTGTATGCAATATGCATAGTCATATGCATTATACAGTATTTGGGTGAACTGCAGGTGTGTTGTCTAAATTCAAAACTACTCACCTTCAGATTCAGAGGCTGTGACTTCACAGCGAGGGATGTTGGTGCAGAATGCAACAGGTACATTGGGGTCAGTAGTGAAGCACCATGGAAACTGACGACCATCAGGATTTCTACAGTAGTTCTCCCTGAGATCCCTGTAGTACATAAACGCATAAATTACATATTATGACCTTGACTATGACATTAGTTAACAGTCTAGAGAAGAAAACATTCATGTCACAAATACAATCACAATAACAATCTGATGCTTGTACAAATGATTTAATTGTGTAACCACATTTTATGATAGGATTAGGGTTTGAACAATACGTTTTGTATTTACGCATTTTGCTGATGTTTTATCCAAAGCGACTTACTGTGCATTTAATTTACACACAGTATGTGTTCCCTGGAGAGTCTGAATATCCATGAACAGACAGTTTTACATGTGGTTGCTATTTTAAAAGTTATGTTCTTACTTGCAGCTGTAGTTTTCAGGAGTGTATGAGTGTCGATGGGGAAACTGGGCATCCCATCTTTGGCAGGTTACTCCGTCGGGAGTGATACCCACTGTCCCCCGATAACCCTCCCCACGTCCAAAGAAGCAGGTTGTCGTGTTGTCAATGTTGCTGCTGTTGTCTTGGTCTGAGTAAACGGTGACATAAACATAAGACATAAACATGGAGACAGAGGGAGTGAGAAAATACAGGATAATATCACTCCTTAGGCATGATGAACGTGAATCATGGCTTCCCTATAACTTTAAGACAGCATGGCCTCAGGGAGAAATAACAACAGCTTTGTCCACAATGAATGTTTTCAAACTGAGTCAATGCATCAGTAAGTCTATGAAAAATGCTGAAACAGTAGTCTTGAGAGCTATTTTAGGCTTAAACAATGCAGATATATTATTGTTTTTGCCTATGCATCTCATAGCAATAAATTATGTTCATTAGAGACAGTTTTTGTTTTACCTCCCATTGGCGTAGCTAACAGCATGGGCCAGAATCCTGCTAATGATGCCTAAAGTCGAACTTGTCCAACATGCTGTGAGCATTTCAAGAGATATAAAAAATGTTTATACAGTGGATCCCACTGTATGCGCTGCTATTATATTTGAGTAATGCTAGCTTAGCGTTGTTTAGCACCGTTCAAGCACTTTAATCAGGCAGTGGTGTGTATCGCCATCCAGACATACGTAAAGATCAAGCAGCTGGGAAACAAAGAGGCATTTTGTGCCTTAAAGCCTAGCTGTGTTTCCTTGAGAGCTGTGATAATTTTTAAGAGTATGTCTAGCTTTATAAAGGATCAAATTGTCTTGTTAAGGAGGATGTAGACGCTAAGTAGACGTTGCTATGATAGTTTCCACAGGTGGGAGGTTAGGGACATACATGGCTAAGATGCTTATTGAGACAAATGCGAGGTGTTTGAAAAGATACTCTGCTTTGGCAAACGGGAAAATTGCGCTGAAAAGTTTCTCCCAGGACGGTAATCCACACTGTCTTGGGGAATCAGTCACGGATTTGCGCTTAAGGCTACGATGCGACTATGCCAAATAGCTCTGAAAAACAAAGCTCTGCGACGTCCTTCAGACGCCTGTGTTTCTGCCTCACTTTCCGCTTGAACCAACACGCCATCGCCTCGCTAATAAAAATAAACGGAGGCAGGTGGGGGGTGTCATTACAATAATAGGTTTTCGGGCGCTTGCGCGCACAGCTTGCTTGAGAACGCTAAGGGGAAGAAACGCACACGTGTGTTTTGTCTTTGGCGTAGAAGGTTTACATAGCACTTGAAACTTAAGCACATTTCTCTCATGCAGATAAGGGCATGCATTACTACACTGATGAGGAAAAATAAACACAGAGGCACATTACTAAAACGATGGTGCAAGAGCCGTGGAGAGACAGATAGAGAGAATTTTATAGGTGGACCCTCCTTCTCTTTGCCGGTTACAAACAACATTCCTGTGAGGGTCCCAAAACGAGAGGGGAGCCAAGGCTTCAGGAAGAGGAAGTTGTAAATTTGGCAAACTCTGCCTCTTTTGATTCTTGTTCGCTTCTTTTTGTCCTTCTCCCGCTCTCTTCATCTTACACATAAGACACAAACGCGCACACACTCACCACACTGTTTGATGTTACAGTACTCCCATGGTGTTTTGGGGTCAGTGGTGAAACACCAGGGTCTCTGGCGCCCGTCTGGGTTCCTACAGTAGTTGTCCTTCAAACCTTTATCCGGGTACCTGTCAGAGAAAGAGCAACATGAACAGTTGCATGACACATATTAGATATCCCAGTACACAGTCAGTATAACATTTTGATAACCTGATCAAAATTCAAAACAGGCTACTGGTACATTTCTTAATCCAGACAAAAGCTCATTTCCCTCCACGTACAATCTTTCAGACCTTAAACATGAAGGGACGACAAGCTTTTGTCTTG
This sequence comes from Paramisgurnus dabryanus, assembly GCF_030506205.2. NCBI lineage: Eukaryota > Metazoa > Chordata > Actinopteri > Cypriniformes > Cobitidae > Paramisgurnus > Paramisgurnus dabryanus. The sequence goes on along the minus strand of NC_133345.1, from coordinate 36,936,567 downwards.
TAGTTCAGGCTAGGCTAAGGGCAAGTTCACAGAAAAGTCATTTGATTTCCCAATTTATATCAAACAGAGACATGACACAGTTCTCATGAGGTCAAGTGGAAACACAGTATTGAGTTTTCAAATATTTTAAATGTTGCTCACAAATGCCATTCCGGATTAGGTAAATGCACACAATCTGACATGTAAAAAATGTGTCTTTGTGTGTTTAGAGACTCTTAAGGGAGAGTATTTAAACAAACTGACATTTATTTCAACATTAACAATATTGTTGTTTCCCAGAACTGTAAAGATGTAACTGGGGCACTGGGAGGGTCATGTTAAATAAAAACACTATTTATTGGTCGGAAAATGCTTACTTGTACATCAGGTCAACTATTTTTTGGCTATGGTACACAAACCATGTAATTTGGTAAAATGCATAAAGACTGGACTTAAATAAGGTCCAAACAGACTACAGTGACTTATATTTTCCGAAACAAAATGCTTTCATAGCATTGTATACCATCACGTTATGATTTTAGACAGAATAGCGGAGATGTTTTCCACAGTTACATTTACAACCCCAATTTTCCTCTGCTCAACAAATCCCGGCAGATCTTTCTACAGGTGTGTTTCTCCTTTCTGTGAAAACCATAACATGCCCACAAACGTTTAACATGCTAAATTGAAAAAGCCTCCCACGCTAATTGATACAGTCTGACCACCTCAGATCTCCTGAAGTCTAGCTGATTGATGTCGTCCCTTAGGATTTGCCCCTTTCCGGTGGGCTCCTACCTTTTGGGGTGGAAAAGGTGTTTGTGCGGTTCCTCAAGGTCCCAGCGTTGGCATTCCCGTCCGCTCTCCGTGTGGTCCATGGGTCCACGATAGCTTTCTCCATTACATGTTGTACATTCCACTATGGATAAGTAACATGCCAAGAATGTTAACCAGGAAAACCAGACCAAAAAGATTCCAGCTGAGCTGCATTAGGATGTTTGTGGAGCATGACTCAAATGGCTTGAACCCTGGGTTTCATGTTAAGAATGCAACTCTGTCAGAATACTGTTAGTATATTTGCATGTTACTTATGCGTAGGCTAAACACAGAAGATTAATGACTTCTGGGAGTGTAATCATATTAATCTTAAAGATGAGCAATTATGAGACATATGTGACCCTAATATGTCGTAAAAATAAATCATCTGACACCTCAATTTATCGGGCAGGCGTACCACCCATTTAACCCCAAAGGTACATTGCAGCTTCCAACAGTTTTTATATAATGAAAGGTTAAAGCGATGTGTAATTATTATTACAGAACTTAGTAAGAGCTTAGTCACTGCAGGGCCGAACCAAACGTTACAGCAGATGGGGGTCACCACAGCCAGAGTGATGTCTCTAAAGCCCGTTATTACTTGTACAAACGGCAGTATTAGGAGCAGATTGCTGTACCAGAAACAGATGTTAATGCCGGACACTTTCACCAAATCATTGTGTGTGTTTATGATTATAGAAAATTGCACATTTCTTTATATATGTGACAAATCGCTTTATTGTTTCATTATCTTTGTAAGTCGCTTTGGATAAAAGCAATATTTCACCCCACAACTTTCGAAACAGACAAGAGACTCTTTTATGTTGATCGGATTGTTATCTCTACCGAAAGCCCCTCTTTATTTAAGTGTCTCTCTCGGCCGATTTGAAAATCCCCAGGCAATCAAAACACTTTCACTTTTCTGCAAAAGATTAAGTTTAAATCCAATTTAAGCAAATGCAATTCACATGAGAAAGAAGTTCTTAATATGCTAAATAACTTTATAGTGCTATATAGTGCAACAATAACTATAGTGTTAGTTGTTCTCGCTCATGCTCAACCGTTCCCGTGTTAAAACGCAAATACATAGGGAAGATGAAAAAAATCACACACCTCTTTGTCAACTCAGTTTCTCCTAAGAGCAATGATATTAAAAAGCACCTATTTTCTGTTACATTTACATTTTTTTTGGTGTGTAAGTGTGCGTTAGTACATTTAAACAATCTGCAAAGTTACAAATCCCAAAGTCTCAGAGACACGAGTTATTAGCTGAGTTTCCATCATCCCAATTTTATGTGCATTTTGATGTATCGCAACGAGTGATGAAATAGCCAAATTACATATAAAAAAGTCTTAAAAGGGATAGTTCGGGCAAAAATGATATTAAACCCATGATTTACTCACCCCCAAGCTGTCCGAGTTGCATATGTCCATCGTTTTTCAGACAAACACATTTTTGGATATTTTAGATAATGTTTTCAGATGTTTTCAGATCTTTCAGTTGATTAAATGTAATGTTACGGGGTCCACGACCTTCAAGTCCAAAAAAAGTGCATCCATCCTTCACAAAATAATTCCAAACGGCTCCAGGATGATAAACAAAGGTCTTCTGAGGGTAATCCGTGCGGTGTTGTTGTAGAAATATCCATATTTAAAACTTTATAAACGTAAATAAATACCTTCCGGTAGCGCCGCCATCTTAGTCGCGTCCACATTCAGGATGAGAGCTTACGCAGCCTACGGAGGCTACTCTGCTGCTGCTCTGTGCCTCCGCCCTCCGAATATGTCATACGTCACTAAGAAAAGTGCGTACACTACGCTAATACTCTCTCCTGAATACAGAGGAGTCTAAGATGGCGGCGCTACCGGAAGGTATTTATTTTCGTTAATAAAGTTTTAAATATGGATATTTCTACAACAACACCGCATGGATTACCCTCAGAAGACCTTTGTTTATCATCCTGGAGCTGTTCGGATTTATTTTGTGAAGGATGGATGCACGTTTTTTGGACTTGAAGGTCGTGGACCCCGTTACATTACATTTAATCAACTGAAAGATCTAAAACATTTTCTAAAATATCCGAAAAAGTGTTTGTCTGAAAAACGATGGACATATGCAACTCGGACAGCTTGGGGGTGAGTAAATCATGGGTTTAATATCATTTTTGGCCGAACTATCCATTAAATTCGCAAAAAAACGAAAGTTTTTACGCTCGCTTGAGTTGGTTTTAGAGTAAATGCGAATAATGGTAGATGGAAATGAATTTGCAGAATAAATTCTGATGTAGCAAATGTGACTGATCATCTAGCTGTATCAGCTGACTTTGTCTTTACCATATATGGGACTCGAAATCGTCTTAATGTCCTTGCTGCTAGTGCCTGCATCAAAAATGTGTGCATTTCTTATTTTGTGCATAGCATGCAGTTTGGCAAATACAAGCAGACACCATGTTGGAGACCACTGAGACGGTATGTGGAAAATAATGTGTTTTTGAACCATAAACCACGTAAACACATTACACAAAATACACCAAATAACTTTAAGCAACATCAAAGAGGCTTTTTACAGTATATGGAGAAATGAAGACTTGGTAAAGTGTGCTTTATAGATTTTTCTCTTGAATATTAAGCCATAGGAACATCATATAAAGTATGTCCCCTCTAAAGTTTCAGACATCAAGCTGACTCAAACATCTTCATCCAATATACTAAAGTCCGCAATCAAGACTACAATATGGATGTGTTTTCCATAACATTCTATCCAAGAATCAATTATAAACTTTGCGATTATTTGAACAACTGTCTTACTGTGTGTTTTTATTCTTATTTTTAGTCTTAAGCCATTTGTATTATAAGTTAGTTTAAAAGGAACGTTTCACATCGAGTTGGTTCTTGAAAAATACATAACTGAGAACTTCATTAAGTCTTTTGAGGTAAGAAAGAGCAACATTTAAAAAAAAAGCATTTATAATATAGTCAATTGCATATAGGAATATAGGCGCAGACTCACCCTCCGAGCATTGTGGGATGCTGCAGTCCTGGTGGCGTATTCTGGGGTCTGTTGTAAAGCACCAGGGCCCTGTTGTAGTATTGTCTGGGTTACGACATAAGTTCTCACTCAGATCTCTGTGCTTGTGCCTCTTGGGTAAGAAACTAATGGAAAGAAGTAGAGAAACATCAAAAAGACTGAACTCAGATGCTTGAGAGATCCATGACAAACATACCATTTGAAAGACCTGCATGTTAAAATTGAGACATTATTTATGTTTACCATTGGTTAGACAACCAAGGAGTAAATTTGAGCTTTGCAAAATATAGTTTATTTGACTCATACGTATACACAGACGTTCGGTGAATGCGCATTGATACAAAATGCAATGCATCTCCTGAGCAACATCCTACATTCTCCTGTACGCGCAGGCATAACCTACATTACGCGTAAAAAGTATGCACGATTACAAAAATTTGACGGACTGAACTATGCTTTAAGTGTTCAGTAACAGGTGCTCCAGCAGGAAAAGTTGGTATGTCTCAATTCGGCAGAATAAAACTTTTTCTTGGCTGTCATTGGGACTTCAAATCACTGTTTATTTCTTTAGAGGTAAAACTTTTTTCCAGTGCACCTTTACACTCTAGAACAAGAAGTCAGGATACTTTTCTCCAAAAATCTTTTATCCATGGTTATAAGATTTGTAATTCATTAATAAATTGATGCCTGTAGCCAAGCAGTAATTATCTTTTGTGTATGCCTCTGGCATTCATAACATAAATTAACCAATTTCACAATGAATGATGAACAAAGATAAACTAGCAATCTTTTACAAATTATGTGAGCTACAGGCCTGCGTGATATTTTGGGACGTTTAGGTCCACTGGTTTTCAGCTGATAAAACGTGTCTGCGATCTTTCAGAGTCAAGCATATCAAAAGCTGTCTTTGAAACAGTAGCGCTGTCCATTAGAGAGATATAATGAGTAAAAGAAGAGAGAAAAATTGGACAAGAGAAGTTGAAAGCATAAGTTTCAAAGACTATGAAAGGTAACATTTAAATTTAGTGTAAAAGCTTTTTATACAGCAAAAATCTACATTCACTTTATAGTAACGGCAGTAAACTGAAATAACAACTATGCAGTTTTAAGCATCCCTTATGAAGTCCGTAATGAACCCTTATCAAAAACTCATTATGCGTTAAAAATCTTATGTTTGCTCTGCTTTCACTCAAACTCCCACTTGTTTACTAACCCTTAAATCCTCTAAACATGACATCTGCTCCAGCGCTCCATACGAGTTCTGAATTTTTTTTTTTAAATTTGTGTCAACAAATCTATTGACAAAACTTGATTTAAAATGTTTATGTAAAGGGATTGTACAGAAATATCTATTTTTGGTAAAATGAGTACAGAAGTAAGTCTTTGCTCTTGGAGTTCCTGTCATTGACCTAATTGTCTCCACAGTGCTCCAGTCCAGAAGCGTGAACTCTCGAATGAGTCAATCAAGTTGAATAAACCTGTGCATTCATTAGCATTAGAGATTAATGGAAATTTTTACAACTCATGTAGCCTGTTTTGCCTTTAGCAATCCAATAGTAAAATATGTGCATAAATGAAAAAACTAAAACATACCAAAGAGACCTCAAAACACTCCAGAGAATTTTGAGAGCAACCAGAAAAATACAAATAGTAGGTAATTGAGTTTAATTACCCGTAGAGAAAAACCAAATGAAGAATGAGAGATGAAGAGAGTGAGTAAAGCACTTACTTGTGTTCATGGGGCGTTTTTGAATTCCAGAGTTGACACTGGACTCCATACTTCGTCACCGATCGCTTCCCTTTGTAGTTCAATCCATTGCCAATAATACACTCTTTCATAAAGTCTACAGGATGACAAGTGTTCAACAATAGGTTATAAGAATATTGTCTTTTTCATACTTAAAAAAAATATTTCTTTAAAGGGACACTCCACTTTTTATTCAAATAGGCTCTCATTTTCCAGCTCCCCTTTTGAAATCCATTTAGCTGATCTCCGGGTCTGGCGGTACTACATTTAGCATAGCTTAGCATAATCCAATGAATTTGATTAGACCATTAGAATTGCGCTCAAAAATGACCAAAGACTTTTTATATTTTTCCTATTTTAAACTTGACTCTTCTGTAGTTACACTGTGTACTAGTCTAAGAACAGAAATTTAAACTTGAGATTTTCTAGGCTGATATGGCTAGAAACTATACTCTCATTCTGGCGTACTAATCAAAGACTTTGCTGCCGTAACATGGCTGCAGCAGGCACAATGATATTACGCAGTGCCCGAAAATAGTCCCCAGCTATTGAAAGTTACCAAGGGGACTATTTTCGGGCATTTAAGTATAAAATTGGAAAAATATCAAAACTCTTTGGTAATTTTTGAGTGTGATGCTAATGGTCTAATCAGATTCAATGGATTATGCTAAGATATGCTAAAAATGGTACCGCTAGACGCGGAGATCAGCTGAATAGATTCTAAGAGATAAAAATCAAGTGTCTAACTAGCAATGTCTAATGAGCATATTTTTATATAAAAAAGTGGAGTGTCCCTTTAAAGCTGCTTTGCTACAACGCACATTGTAGAAAAAATATAAATAAACTATTTTATAGACATAAACGCATGAACACAAAAACGATCATAAAGATGGACATACAGTAGATTTAAATAGACGAAAGCAGTGCACAAAAAGTCCCAAAAGAAAAATCTGACTTTTCTACAGAGTCACTGGCAAAAATCATTTTGCTCTGTCATGTCACATTGGTGACAGAATGAAGGAATGTGTCTATGGACAAAGTGTGTGCTTACATGAGTGTGCCATCATCACATGGACACTGATCTCACATTTGTTCACACTGAAATTCAATGAATGATGCTTGGCTTAGGTATGAGAACAGCTCTTTATATTATGAAATCCCACAGTAATGGATCATGCCAGCATAAGCTCCACTTTTACATGTGTTGAAACTGAGATGTAAAAAGATTCAAACACTAACAGTGTACAGATAAAGAAATGTTGCCAATACATATATAGTTATACATATATAGTTTATAAGACTAAAGCACCAGAATAGTGGACAGTGCAGAGACACCAGACTAACATTAGTATACTGTTTGACAAAAAAGCTGTTTCTAATTAGGGTTCCTAAAATGTATGGAGCTAAATCTAAACAGAATGATATTTAAGTTATAAAATGAACCTCAGAACAGCAGACATTACATAAGGCATCTTTTACCTTTTTTCTCATAGAGGTCAAAGTTGAAGTCATTCTCTATCCGGACGCCAACAGTGAGGCTGTCGTACGACAGCAAATGACACTTTGTACTTTTCTGATCAAAGATGAATGCTCTGCGAAGACATATGGCAGACATATTAATATTATGCATATGAAGACAAAGAGATGGCTATCAGGATGACAAAACTGACTGTGACATCAACAGCCGAACTTAGGCTGCATAGAATAAAGGTTCTTTTATTGCATCGCTGTGACAAACCATTTTTGCCACTTTCATCCTGCTGTCTAATATTTTTTCTGTTAAAGTCACATGATACTTCCACAAAAACAAGCAGTAGTGCTAAATGCCAACTGTCATGCGACATTATGCAATATGTATGAGGGGCGCATTTTATTATTATGCAGAAGTAGCGAGGGGTCATCGACTTAAAACATCAAAATAGGAAACAGTTGGACTGCTGATCTGCGATTTCCACTGACAAAATATATTCTGCTTCCAGGACTGTATTCTACCACACAATTAGCCAATCCGGTACTATTTCAAATCAAAATATGTATGTAAAGGTGTAAACTAGAAATGTGCATCTTTTATTTAGACCTTCAGTATGTTCGTGACTGTGTGTGAGGTGGGGCGTCTCTGTGCGTTGAACTTTGTAAACCTCAGTACCTGCAGGTGAATTGGAGCTTCCTGTTGCGAGTGCAACGACGTGCACATTTTCCCACGCTCATCTTGCGGCCTTTGGACATGTAGGACAAATCGGGTGGCGTCACCAGACGCACGCCATCGGTCTTCTGGTAGTCTTGCAGGGCATGCCTCTTAGTTTCTGCCACACAAAACACACATGAATGAGGGAACTAACCATAAAATCCAAACATCTGGCTTGAAACAGGTGGCTCTTGATTTTACCGCTATTAATAAAAGCCTCATTATAGGTCTCTTAGGAGAGACTATGAAAAACCATATTGCATAAAAAAGGAAAGTGAGATGATGAAATTGCATTGTTTTCACTAGCAAATGTACTTTTTCTAGTAAATTGCAAATAAAGCCAGTGGAGAGAAAAATAAGGTTAATTAAAATGAATCCTGTTTGTGTAAGTAGACGGGCATCAATCACTGTCTAGGATCGTAACACAGGCAGATGACTTTATAAGCCAATGGGAATCAGCTCTTATCCTGCTGTACAGCACCAAATATTCGGTCTATCTATCCTCCAATGGTCAGCTGCAGCGGTAAGAGTTGTCTGTCTAGCACATGGTTGGAGAGCACAGATTTCATGACAACAGAGATCATGTTGTAAGACCAGACACAAGCGTGCTTTCTAATGTGAAACAAGTACTCAGACAGTCATGCTCTTTGAAGACTAAAGCTTCAGTCAAGATGTATAAACATCTATTGACGAAAACACTGTACAGGACAGATTAAGCAACAGGATACAGTAAGCAGTTTCAGAACTTTCCATTTACTTTACAATCCTTGCATGCAGCTGACACTGCATTTTAGTAACATCCAATTGCTAAAATAGCAATTGCATTAAAGCATGACTTTTGTCATTAACCTAAATTTCCTGGTTAATTTTGTATGTAAAGCCCCCACTGTCACACAGGTTATTCTCTTATGACTCAGCAAAGGTATTACTATCCCATTATACAGACTGTTCTCAAATTAAAAATATAAACCTAAATCTGATCTAAACCCAACAAGCATTCAAACCAAATCACTAAAGTACTGCTGATTAAATATGACAATATTATTTCTAAGACATTGTGCAATAAATCTGTTTTTGTTTCTCTGTGAATTTTTATTAGCCATACAGAAGCCACAGACCTCTGTCACTTCATCTAACTCTCACTTAAACTCCATGCACATCGTCCATGACTCATTTATCCAGATGTTTTACGAAAAAACGGCCCACTCAACCTGAATGTCAACATCTGTGAACTTTTACTTTGTAAAACACAATGTAATGTCTGGAAACTGTGACGTTTAATTGCAACATAATGTTATTGTGATACATAAGTTATAAACACGAACTGCAGAATGCCGGGAAACATGGTTGACCAATAAAGCAGTTCAAAGCTTAATACCATTTAAAGATGTTAATACTAGAAAAAAAACTCAAAAATTGCCGAAAGTATCATGCAGTACACCGTTCATGTAAAAATCCATGCTAAAATCCATGCTGTAAGCTCGCGCACAGAAAGCGCGCTCCTGCTGCAGATCTCCAGAACACAGTTACAATAATTAAGCATGGTTCCATGGTTTTTAAGACATGAGATTTAAGTTGAAACTACTAAACCTTAAAAAAAGTAATATTGAAGTCACTCTCTCAAAAAGTATTTAAAACTGTCAATACAGCATATCATAATATTTTATTATACGTCACCTTTGAAAATTGTGTTTAATTGTAGCAGTAACAATAACTAAACAACAATAAATGTTACACAGTTTTATTTTATATTTGCTATACAACATCATACTGCTAAGTGTTATATCACAATGGTGTTCTTTAAGTGGACACCGATGGTCCCCCCAAAAACTTACCTGAGTAAACCAAAACGGCCACACAGAGCAAAATTTTGTAAATCCACATGTCGCTTTGGAGAGGTTAATGTATACTCCAATGAATGATGACAGAAGTCTTGCTGCTTTTCCTCTTTATAAATAAGAAAGTGATCACTCTGCAGCTGAGGAAACGCGGACAGTGAGCGAGCGCGCGCAGTACTAACTGACTGACTGAAGATCAGCGCGAGCTCAGAGACTACCTCACGCGCCCCCTCCCCTTCCTTTCAACCCTTTTAAAGAGTCCGGCCGCTGTCCATTCCTCCACATATTGTCATCATCGTCGCATATTATTGCATCCTGATCGACACGGAGGGTGTTGAACCCATCCGGGAAGTTAAGTAAAAAATGCTTTATTTTGGTTGACCGGTGATGAAGAGACGTCACTGCTGTCTATCTACCCGGACGCTGTTCGGAAATAAAGTTGTGAATTGATAAACTCTGGGTCGCTCACTTACATTTCAATATATACTAATTACTTCTAAAGAAATTGCTGTATATCGTTTACACGTTTTATCAGTTCCAAAAAAATTACTATGTAACCACAGTCATGCTAAAACACCCGTTATCACAAATTGATTTATGATGGTTTTGCCCTACTGAAAAATCCAGCTAAGACCAGCATAAGCTGGTAGCTGGGTTTTACTTGTTTAAGGTGGCAGAAGCTGGTTTAAGCTGGTCCTCCCAGCCTGGCAAAGATGGTCAAGCCGGGGGGTCAGCTGGTCTTCCAGCTAGACCAGCTTAAAAAGCGATCAACCCTGCTGAAAAAACCAGCATACCAGCAAGACCAGCATATGTTGTGTTTTGGTGCTGGTTTGCTAGTGAACACCAGCTAAACCAGCACCAAACCAGCACCAGCATTAGCACCAGCTAAACCAGCAACAAACCCGCATTAGCACCAGCTAAACCAGCATTAGCACCAGCATCCCATGCTGGTCATACCTGCATAATATGCTGTGTTTTGGTGCTGGCATGCTGTGACCACCAGCATAGACCAGCATAATTCCCATGCTGGTCCATGCTGGTTTGATGCTGGTTTTTCAGCAGGGAAAACACAGCTAGACCAGCTTAATAAGTGACCAAAACACAGCTAGACCAGCTTGCTACACCAGCAATACCAGCTAAAACCATTCTGGGAGACCCAGAACCAGTTTACCAGCTTATGCTTGTCTTTGCTGGATTTTTCAGCAGGGTAGTGTTCTCTGCTGAAACCAACACTGTCAAAAGAGTCCAACACATGGTACACTATTTGGTAAAATCATGTTTTTTGGACATAGCCCTGCTGAAAAAAACAGCATCAAACCAGAGTGGACTAGCATGGTCACCAGTCACACAATTATGCTGGTCTTGCTGGTATGAGCAGCATGGGATGCTTGTGCTAATGCTGGTTTGGTGCTGGTTTAGCTGGTGCTAATGCTGGTTTGGCTGGTGCTAATGCTGGTGCTGATGCTGGTTTGATGCTGGTTTATCTGGTGTTCACTAGCAAACCAGCACCAAAACACAACATATGCTGGTATTGCTGCTATGCTGTTTTTTTTCAGCAGGGAGCCTTACTGACAAAACCAGCTGAAACCAGGATAAGCTGGTGGGTTGGTTTTTGCTTGTCTCCCAGCTTGGTTTTAGCTGGTATACCTGTGTTTTGGTCACTTCTGGTCAAGCTGGACTTGCTGAAAGACCAGCTAACCCACCAGACTTGCCAGGCTGGGAGGACCAGCTTAAAGCAACACCAAAGAGTTTTTGCTCTTTGCTCCCCCTACAGGTTAGAAGCGTAATTGTCCATTACCCACTGTCATAAATACTGAGGCATAGCTGGCTCTGATTGGATTGTAGGTCTGCCGTAAAGCAAGTTTTTGTAGTATTCAATAGGGCTGTGTATCGCCAACAATTCCCTGATACGATACGTATCCCGATACGATGCGCATCACGATACAAGACTATTTTGAATTACATTTTTGTTCAGAATTTAGTAACATTATTATTATTATTTTTATTATTATTTGTTTATTGTACATTGAATAAGCAGTGTTGTAACAGTTGTGCTTTTGCCATTCATTTATTAGCTATTAGAAATATTTTAAATCCCAGAGTTAGTACTTAACTTATGTTTTTTTTTAAGCAGTTTTACAAAGATGGTGCCTTACTCTTGTCTCTCAGCTACATCTATGAATATATCTATAAACATGCAGTCAGACTCAATACTATTTTATAGAAATCAGATTATTAATGTGGCAGTTATAGTTTGAAGTAGCTCTGTATCTCTTCTCTAGACGTACACTTTTCACATGCAAATCTTTGTCGTGTTTCTTCTCAAATGCGTTAGTACTGTTTTATAAGAGCATGGCTAATAAAGCCCTTTGCAGTAGTATAGGCTAAGATATCTGCGCTTTCATACTGAACTCATTGACTTTAATGCGCGCGCGAGAGAGAGAGCGCGAGTAAGCGGCTCACTATGCAGACACGTGCGCCAGCGAGACAGACACGCAAAGTGAAAGTATACCCCGCCACCTTTAACTCTACGTACTCCGCGGGACACATGCGTCCTTTCCATATGGATCACGGATCAACAGCAATTTGTCACGTTACTTTCAAAAGTACATCCGAATCGATACGGAAGGCGTCCATGACGATGTATCGTCGTATCGATATTTTGAACACAGCACTAGTATTCACTCGGACTACAGGACCGCTACCCGACGGTTGGAAACTTATTTAGTGCGGTTTTGGCCGATAGAGGGCTGCTAAGCGAATGTGAAAGTGCTGTTCACCCTGTTTAGAGTGGATGAACGACTGAAACTGTTTTGGAAGCGTTATTTTAAGGTAAAAAAAACTCTTTGGTGTTGCTTTAAACCAGCTACTGCCATATTAACCTAGCTACCAGTTTATGCAGGTCTTAGCTGGATTTTTCAGTAGTAAGACCATGAAAAAGTACCCTGGGGCATAAATATGGCAATCATTCAGTACATTGTATACCCTATATCAAATTACCATAATATTAAGCCATTTACATTTACGTATGCATTTGGCAGATACTTATCCAAACCGACTTTGTGCATTACACATGCTATACATTTTATCAGTGTGTGGTCCCTGGGGTTCAAACCTATAACATATGCACTACCTACACAATGCACTACCAAGGAGCACTGTCACAACATCACTGTGTAAGCATGTTTTTTGAAGGTTAACAATATTCATAGGCATTATCATTTACCTTTTTATTCATCATCATAATTCTGAGTAGTTACTGTATAGCCTCTGGGACAAAACCATACATCATGTATCAATCAATTTACAGACCCACACTGATAGACATAACATATAGGACAACCGCATCACAAATACACATTTAAATGGGCTTTCCATCATTATTATTGACTGACCTGATCTTCAGCTCATTTACTCACTGTATCCATCCAACAGTATTGATGCCACAAGACAACATAACCCATTAAACTGTGCAGAAAGATGGGGGGTGAGTGCTGGGTAAAAAAGATGAGTTGTTTACCTTGTTGTTTCTGCGTAAAGAGCTCTTCTATTCTCTTCTCTAATGGAAATACACTTCATTGGTTTATTTGTGCCACGATCATACGCAGCAGGTACTAGCGGTTGCTTGTCTATGGACGCATGCAAGCTTTTTGCTCATGTGTCAATTTTTCACTCAGTTCGGCATGTTTATTTATGTCCGGTTATTTATCCACAGTGTGTTTGTATTAGTTTAGCTGATAGCAGTAGTGTTTATGTGAGCGTCCTCTGTGGCTTGTGATCGTATTGCTTCTCCTTCCTCTGATGATAGAGGTACAAACTACAAATGCCAAACGACATGCCAGATAGCCCCAAGGGAGTCATCAATCAATGTGTGTGCATTGCACTTTTCAGCATTCTCACATGCCGTCCTCTCATCTTTCATCATCTCTAATCATCAGGTACTGTCCATCACACCTAAACCCTTTCTTTATCTCTGTAGGACACACATTTAAAAAAAAGTGTCACTTTGGATAAAAGCATCAGCTGCCAAATGCATAAATGTAAAAATCATTCCTTGCAATGGTGTCACCATCACATCACCATTTTAGTCAAAGGTTCCTAAAATAAAAAAATTCCTCACCATTCCATAGTCTGCATAACGATTTTTCAATGCAAAATAGGGAACCATACAGCGAAACAAATAGGGTTCCCACGGGTCCTTGAAATCCTTGAAAATTTGTGAATCTGGGGGAAATAATTTTAAGGCCCTGGGAAGTTACAGTAGTGTACGATAATATTAAATTCTAGACTTTTTAAGCACACGTGCTTAACTGTGTATTTTTTTTAAATGTTTATATCTTCTGTATGTGAATTTTGATTCATACCAAAATGTTTTTTTGCATAGTTGTGTTTGACACATGAAAACGTCTCAGGTTACGTATGTAACTGTTGTTCCCTGAGAAGGGAACGAGACGCTGCGTCTCCCTTGCCATACTCCCTGCGTCCCTGTAATGCCGTCTTTGGCAATATTTCAGATAGCGATATACTTCCTGGCTCCCGCGTCACCCTGTCTTTGTCGTTAAGCCTCACCATTGGTTGAATTTGATATACACATTCAGACGCACTTACCCCTGGAGGCGTCCCCAAAGTGTCACCGCAGTGACGCAGCGCGAGTTCCCTCGAAAGGGAACTGTAACAATGTATCTTAAAAGGTAACACGATGTAACCTTGCTCTCACTTGAAATGTGTCCCCACATTTAGTCCTTGAATTTGAGGGTATTGGACCTGGAAAGTCCTTGAAAGGTCCTTGAATTTGAAGTTAACTAAGGTGTATAACAATTTAGGAAGTGTGTTTTTTTAAGAGTGAAGCCAGGTGACTGCAAAAATAATCCCTCAAGAAAAAGTATGATTCAGGAAATGCACTCCAAAAAGTCTGTTTATTACTTTAGAAGTGCAAATGTGCAAATAAAACAATGTTTACGAGTTCATTTAAATATAAACAACCACTGCACAAGTAGAAAAAGCAGTAAACACTCACCTCCATAAACATCAGAGGCCAAAGTTTTACCATGCTGTGCTTGACACAACCCCACGGGGTCTCCATCACGGTCTCAGTCTGGAAGAAGGTGCAAACAATTTCATAATTTAAGCAGCTCTCTACAATTTAAAAAATAATGTCACAACAAGAATGAAAATGTAAGAATATCCTGTCTGTGAACTGAGGCTACAAACTATTAGCAGATGCATGCAAATTGCACAAGTTGACATATGAAGAATCCCACCGTTAAAGTCAAAATTACGAGATCTGTGGTAAACTGAACCGTTTGGAGTTCGTGAGAGCTATATGGCATTTGTGAGAATTGTACGCAAAAAATACAAGAATATAAATCAGGAAAGATGTGTAAAAAGACAGTTATGTGCTTCAAGCGAAGGCACTAATCAGATTCGAGCCACATTAGTCAATAAAAGCATCAAACTCCAGGATTCGTTCAGGGTGGTCAAAACCACAAATCCAAAGGTCACTCTCTTATAAAGAAATGTTATGAAAACGTTCCTTAATTACAAGGAAGAATCTTCAATTGTCCATATGGAATCTGTTAAAATGCTAAGATGACTATAAAGGTGATGACATTTACTTTCCCACATCACAGTGATACTTTGTCAAAGTGAATTACACAAATCATATTCATAAACTGGTAAAGTTACAATGGCCTCGATATCTGTTTCCAAACACAAACAGTGATGGAGAACTTAACCAGCTGTGGTTTGTGGTAAACGAAACAACAAACAAACAAACACGCACACGTAACTGTCTCTGGTGTTAAACTAAAGCCATGTGCAGCGAAACACTAACATATAATGAGTTATTTCTGTGGTGGAGTTTTAAGGAGCTGCAGGGAACTAATTTACCTTTAAGTCAACACAGCTAACATGTGCTGCTGTGCTAAACAGATAAACATACAAATTGACAAAAGTAGCCTACAAAGACAGGTACATAGTCACGTTGCATTTTGTTTTGGTCAACAACTTGAGCAGGAGGGAGGAGCCTGACACTAGAATTCAGGCAGCGCAAGATAACATTAAAAGTAATGCTATACATACTGTACAGCAGTGAAAAAAATTGTGGCCCCATCAGAGGTCCCAGGACAAACTGAATGTAAAACACGTATAGCATCATGCTAAAAATAACTAAAGAGTTTCAATATTTTCCCATTTAAAACTTGACTCTTTTGTAGTTACATCGTGTACTAAGACAGACTAAAAATTATTAGCTGCGATTTTCTAGGCAGATACGGCTAGGAACTATACTCTCATTCTGGCGTAAAAATTACGCACTGCCTGAAATAGTCCCCTTGGTTACTTTGGCCCTGTCCCAAATGGCGCACTTCATGTGGACTTTTGGTCTCGTGGCCTTAAATTGCGCATTCTCGCTTAGTCTTCTGCGAAACCCGCACTGCAGCAGGCTTCGCGCACTTTACCAACCCAGAAGTCCTTGCGAAAGGGCAATTAGACCAATAAGACGACAGAAGGGAGGAGTTCACACTGACGGGCAACTTCTCTACCTATTTCCGGTGTGATGCTCGAGTCTGTCCCAAAATACGACTCCGGTGCACCCACGTGGACTCGCATCAAGGGTCCCTAAAGTCTGGACTACGTGATGTCATCAAAGTGTGGACTCTGAGGAGGACCACAAGTCCGGAGTGTGCCATTTGGGACAGGGCCTTTCAATAGCAGGGGACTATTTTCGGGCACTGCATGATATCACTACGCCTGCTGCAGCCATGTTACATCAGCAAAGTCATTGATTATTACGCCAGAATGAGAGTATAGTTCCTAGCCATATCTGCCTAGAAAATCGCAACTTTTAATTTTCCGTCGGTCTCAGTACACGATGTAACTACAGAAGAGTCAAGTGTTAAATAGGAAAAATATCGAAAATCTTTGGTTATTTTTTAGTGTATGCTAATGGTCTAATCAGATCCAATGGATTATGCTAAGCTATGCTAAAATGCTAGCTCCAGACCCGGAGATCAGCTGAATGGATTCCAAAACTGTAAGAATTAAATGTTTAACTCTAGGGGAGTTGGAAAATGAGCATATTTTCAAAAAAAGTAGTGTCACTTTAAGCATTTATTTGGGGAACTCTGTTTTGCAGTTGTTTAATAATGCATCAGATGCCAGTTACTGAGATGTCACTGCTGCTTGCCAGTGTAGAAATTTCTTTTAAATCAATGCATGTTATAGCCTGGTTAGCCAGACCTACATCAAGATGTAAGGTCTGGCAACTCTTCACACAAACGGTTCAATGCAAGGGGCGGGATATAAGGTTGTCCCTCAAAATGCCTCTGCACGCAATAGGATAGCGCTATGACCAAGCAGAGCAACGAAGAAGGTGACGTAGTTACCGTAACCAGTCGGCAAAACTCCAAACACATCTTTCTTGCTTAAAAAGGACTTCAGTAGGGTTATTTGCTCTTCTCTCAAAGAAAAACATAAGTCTAAGTCCTCCAGAGTCGCGGCCAAAGCCGCTTCAAAAGAAAGCTGTTCGCCAGCAGCAGCAGCCATTCTTTGTTTTCAAGTAGGAACCGTTGCAGCTCTGTCGTCATCATGTTAAGCCCGCCCCACAGACGCTACACACGATGTGATTGGCCTGACCAAATTTTGGTTTTTGGAGCTGTTAAGTGTATTGTGAGTGCCTAGACTAAACCCTGGCAGCAAATATATTTTGCGGCCGCTAGGGTGCGTCTAGATTTCTAGGCTATGCATGTTAAGATTTGAGTTTTAAAAGCTACACTGCTGATGCATATTGTACCAAAAAAATATATGTGAAAAAGACACCTGAAGGATCAAGTATTCAAAGCTGCAAGTATTATAACCTCTTAAGACCCTGATTTCCACACATGTGGACATCAAATTTTTTTGTTGTTTGCACCATAATCCTTAATTATGTGTAACTGGAACCTGTTGTATCCAAACAAGGACAATTACACTGCTTCATGTTAAAAAAAAAATTATAATAATAATTTGGTTATTATATTTATTGGTTCTTCCTAACCCCCAAATAGCTGGAAAAAATCTAAAAAAAAAGACAAACCAAATCTCGGGTCTTAGGAGGTTAAAAATTCAGTGCCGTAAACCACTTGACCTGTCTTTCTTTGGCAGTGCTATTTATAGAAAATTCAAAAGATCACTTTGTTTTTCCAGTAGACTGATAAAATCTTAACACCCGGGCTTCTGGAAATAGTGAAAAGCCAGCCAATCAGATTGAAGCTTTGTCTATTGAGAAAGCACTTCCAGAGGGTCCACAATCGCACAGTGGGAGTATGAGACTAAACAATCACATGCAATTCTACTGCAGGTGAACAAGTGAACATGGTTGACATTCCTACAGATGGAATGATGATGGCAAAATACGGAAAACTGAGGAAGACTGATGAAAACTTTAAAATGGGGAAATTGAAATGATTACACAGAGGAAGACAGAGAGAGAGGGAGTGAGAGAAATAGAGAGAGAGAGCATTAAAGGAATGTAAAAGGAGGTTAGTTCCTAGGGTGCTAATAGATTTCCTGCAGATTTGTCATTCAGAAAAGGTTCTGGTGTTCAGTTACAGCTGCTGCAAATTACCTGAACCCATTTCTGACCCCTAAACACACATTATACCTGCCATCTCTCCTAAAAAACATACAGACATATGGGACTTTCATGTACCACTCACTCACACACAGAAACACGCTTTAATGTGGTGCCAGATATGTGACATATATTGGGATTATATAATAATACTCAATCACTTACAAATAAATTGCACAGCTGCATTTGAGAATGCAATGGTAAAGCTCCCAGACACGGTAAACAGAAGAGTCCTTTCCAAATAAACACACATTTCCTGTGTGTGAGCCCCACTTGGGATCACACACACACACACACACACACACACACACACACACACACACACACACACACACACACACACACACACACACACACACACACACACACACACACACACATTCCTGTGACACTTAAAATCAAATATAAAAGACAAAACACAAAATGATAAATGTTTAATCATCTTCATGATCTACCAATGAAATAATAAAAGTCAAAATTCAGGACACAAAAATATTAAAGGAACATGCCGACTTTTTGGTACTTTAGCTTATTCACCATATCCCCAGAGTTACATACATTTTTCATACTCTTCCGTGCCGTAAAATCGAGCAAATCACTCCGCCCAAGTAGCAGTGCTTCGCCTTCTGAGAGTATATAGTTCCCAGTATGTATACGGTTAAAAGATGGCTGTCTCATATGACCTTGTTATTTGTACACACTGTGACTATACAAATCACAACATATAAATAGGAAAATGTCGGCGTTATTTCGTCACTTATTTAGAGCAGTATGCTAGCTGGAGCCATTTGCTTCCAGTCTTTGTGCTAAGCTAAGCAAAGAAGTGGGTTGGTCGGTCCTACAGTGTGCACACTACACACAAACAAAGTCAATGTCAAACAATGTCCCTCGCGGCCAAATGTGACTTTACAGTAAACAAACATGGCGAACAACGGGTATAAAGAAATGACATAAAATGTGCTTTTGAACATCTCTGATGTCTCTCTCACTTTGGACTGTGCCATGACTGTGGCTGTTATTGTTTTGTCTTCCATCAGCTCGCTTTCTGATTGGATAATGTTTCATTTCACGTGATAATCTCAAGAGCGTGCACGCGTTTGTCCTTGGGGTTCCCCCAACACATCAGGATTTCTGATCGTAAATATTAAACATATTTAATATTTACAATTCGCAATCGGGACGGCTCCGACATTCTTCCAGGTTCGGACACTCTTAACACACCTCACACCAAGGGAAAATCTGATGAGATAATCTGTAGAACCATCAAGATAATCCGGACATAGCTAGGATTGTCAGAAGGGGGGAAATCGGCCCAAAATCAACCCGATTATCTTTTGGTGTGTACCCAGCATAAGCTAAAATCCCAAAAAGTCGGCGTGTTCCTTTAAAAGAAATGTGTTTATTTTGAAAGAAAGATGACACATTTCTCATTTCCAGGGAATCACTTAAAAATAGTTCCATATAAACAAGGAAAAGTCCTGGAAATGTTTGAAATACATCCAAAAGTTTAATAACACACTGTAAAAAATTTCTGTAGAAATTACAGTATTACTGGGTATTACTGGCAACCAGCTGCCAGTAACTTACTGTAGATTTTACATTCATGTTATTTACTGGCAACAGTTTGTTCAAAGTTAAATGAACACGATTTAACGAATATTTTCAGTTTTTATCTGCTACGGTAAATTACTGGCAACCAGCTGCATAATTACAGCATTTTTTTACAGTGATTAACATTTACAAATATTTGCATTGAAATAGAAGTCTGAGGTTTTCTTGTATATGCTTGATTGTCTTTTTTGATATGGTACAGTATAAATAGTTTTGTGTTAAGTTTATGGGACATTAACTTCGCCAGGGAGAGTCCCTTTCTCAAAGGCATGGCCATGTACATTGCGTGACAAAAATGTGTCCACTACATCAAATGTTTATGGGTGTTACCTTATGACAGACACAATATGTCTATCCAACAGAGAAGTTGCATGAAAAAGACCTTCTTTTCCATTGACCATCACATCGCCTGACCTGCCAAATAATATATGCACATCAAGTTATATTCAGATACAGTTAAAATATTTTTCTTTCTTAAAAGCACACTAATGAAAGAATAGAAAATATACAGCAAGTATAATCCGCAGCAGAAATAATTTCCACAAAAAAAAAAAAACATTTAAAAGGGTTTTAAAAGGGGTTATTGGCAGTGATGCCTTAATTAATATTCTTCAGAGTATATTGACAAAATTAATATTATTACAATTTTTACCACAAAAAATATCTGAAGGCACTTTGTGGGGTTTTAAAGTCAGAGTTTTTTCCCTGATCCGTGTTTTCCACCATTATAAAGCTTGGAAAAGCAAAGGCATTTATTAAAATAACTGCAAATGTGTTTGTCCCAAAGATTTGGACATATGTATCTCAGATGGCTTTAGGGTGAGTAATTCATGGGGTCATTTTATTTGCCTATTTTTATTCATTTATCTGGAGTATCGCTTTAAGTCAAACTTAAGAGAGACGGAGACTGGATATATATGTTATCAAAATAGAAAATATTGAACACTTTAATTGGATCAATATATTATAATAAATAAAAATGCACAAAGAAAAGTACACAGTACATACAATGCACATATTGACATTGGCTTATAGAAAGTGAAACTATGTATGAGGGACAAGCGGGCTAAGTGATGTGTGCACAGTATGCAAACATGTTGTTCTTTCTTTACTGTGTCTATAATAGAGCTATTAGAGTAAAGTGTTTCAATCACTTAAGGCAATTCAGAGAAGTCTGGGCAAATGTAACGAGCATGTTTTTTACATGGCAACTGGAAATGTTTGAACACATCCCTTTTGGGACAGTCTGGACTACATTATGATGACAAAAATGCTACTTCTTAAATTTTCAAAGAAACTGAAATCCTCCCTGCTCAATTTGCACCAAAACCCATGAAGCAGACAAGGACATCAGTCTCTCTCCACCCCCTTAGCACCAGTCAATATGTATATACTTAATTAGTCCTTTGATAGTAGCCAGATTTGGTGGGTTTCTTGCATGCAGCTGTGCAGAAGTCAGAAGGTCTTTGTCCTCTTGAAAAGAGGAACCAGCCTAAGGGAAACCAAGGTGAACTTTTGCACAGGGACCTGGGTAGGGTTGCACCCGCCATCCTTAAGTTCTTGTTTAAACTGGAACGTGAAGTCCAAACTAGAGGTTTAGTAACTACTAGCTAATTTGTAATTAATTCTGTACCTAATTCCGTTGCTTCACCTCTTCTTAAGGCAAAACATAGCATGCATAGTCACATAAAATGACATTTACATTGAATTATCCAGCAGCCTATGAAGTTATGAGCAGATATTGTGTTGAAATGCCATAAATTACAGTTTATCTTTGATCCAAACTTATTTGCTTTACATAGTGACTGTTAAAATACATTTACATTTATGCTACTCTTTGTTGTTATATATTTATATATATATAATACTACTATTATCCTACTGAAGCTGTATTTTTAATAAAAAAAATTGTTTTTTATTAATATAGATTAATTAATAAATACTGATTTGAATAACGTCATGTGATTTTTAACATGCACAACATGGATCGATGCAAAAAAGAGGTGTGCTTGCGCTGTTTAGGATGGGTTCATGTTAAAGAGCTGCTAACAAGGTGATTTATTCACATAATGTTCTCTCTCTTAAAATATTTCATATATATATAAAGATTTGAAGTCTGTGAGTTAAACAAGAGCTTATTGATTTAGTTCCGTCAGTCTGTCATTTTATTTCAACCGTTATGGTGGCTTTCAAAAATATTTAGCTTGGACATTACACCACAACTTTATGGTGCAATGCAAAAATATTTAGTAATGGATAAGTTGTAGTGTCCCTATATGACCCAACTAAGTTAAGTTGTAATTTACTGGTGCAACTGGCCCCTGATCTCACAGTCACAGCTGGGCTACTAAAATATGCGTAAAGATTTCCTACTAGTATGCAAAAAGCAGTAGGTCAACTGAGCGGGATGTCCAAATTTTGTCCAAAGCAAAGGAATAATTGACGACGTGGCATTCATGGGTGTGCATATTTTCAAATAATTCAAAGGACCAATTATTTTGCGTCAATTATTTCGCTTAAACATTGCTCTGGTAGATATTTTAAGACATTTGACAGGTCAGGTGTGCATTTAAAACCATAATAATAAATACAACCAAAATAATCAATTGCATTCCTTAAAAAAGAAAAATCACAGATGAGATTTCTTTAATATCGCAATTATTACTCTTTGGTCCCATACACACTGCATATTAATTTGGTTGTCACTTCACCTTTTAATGCTTAATTCAGTTCTGTACACACAGTAATTTACGAGACTGACAACTGCATTCTACAACTGAATTAACTCCCACAAAATGCAGGTAGTGACAACCGCATTAACAGAAACTCTGCTTAGTGTGTACATAACCAAACTGAACAACTAGTAGTTAATCAAGTGTTTAAACGTGCATCATAAACAGGACAGGTCTCTCTTCTGAAAAAATAAATGCATAGAAGGGGAAAAAGTCTTCTATGGTTCAGAAAATGAAAGAGGTCTGAGCGTTTGCTGACTATTGTTGCCAGATCTTGCACTAAAAAAACAGCGAATAAGAAAAATCCAATAATTAACCGAAATAAATCTAAATGGTTTACATCAAAGATCAAAATATTGGGACTGGCACCCTCACACTTTATTAACACCAAAAACTTTATCGCTTCATGAGCCAAAAGACATAAACTGTTTAGCGGCAAAACGGTATTTATTTGCAAAAAATATGCGCTGTGAAGCAGCCTCACAAAAGCGTGCAATACACAACGCCAAGAAGGAGGTTTATTGCAAAACACAATGCTGTTAAATTATTTTGGTCAAAGCTGTGAGTGACGGCTGAACGTTGCTATGGTTATTTCTGTGTCAATCATCACATTTTCGGGAGTTAGTCTTGTTATGTACAGACATTTAAATGCAGTTGTCACTCCCGAAAGTTTGCAGTGTGTACGAGACCTTGAAGTCTCCTTAGACTCAGATATTTCTCCTGAAAAAAGACCCAGAAAGCTCTTACAAATGTCTCCATTTGAGTTTCTCAACAATGTCACAAACTGAGCCAAATCTGCAATCAAAAGTCTATATTATTCAATATGAAATTTTTTCATCAAATTTACACAAATCCAGAGTATGCTATGTGTTCAGTCTACACAAATTTACAGCTTCATACTCTTTACGCAACTCAATCAAATCTTCTATGAAAATCAACCACTGAGCAAAACAATTTTAGTTGACACTATAGAAGTCTGCCTTAAGCCAACCGTCTATACTGTATATTTACATAGTCTGGTTTTCATTACAGATCTACACAAAACTTTTCTGATATTTTCTAAATGTCGATAGAAAGTATTGCAAAACAGATGTTATGCAACTAAAATTATTTTTCTTCTCACGATAACTCATTCCAAAAATCATGGCGACGGATGTATGTAGGTTTAATTATATTGCATCCAGCTCACTAGCACTAGCCATTCGTTTAAACGAAAAGGAGACGCATGCATCTTATCCAAGCCCTATATTCTTGGGTCACATATGAGGTAATTTTGGGAGGTTACAGTATGCGATTCTCCGTCAAACACCACCGTTTTTCAATATTAATATTAATATTAATACTATGTTCTTACTTCAGCTTAGATGAATTAATACATACCTCTTTTTTCTATGCATGCATCTTTGTACAGCGCTTCTTGAATGTGTTTGCATTTAGCCTAGCCACATTCATTCCTATGGCTCCAAACAAAAGTTTTATTTTGTGCCACCATACTTACTTTAAATAGGGAAAATATGAAAGTGTTTGTTGGCTTCTAAATTAATCCCTGTTTGGAGCCATAGGAATTAATGGGGCTAGGCTAAATGCTAAAACATTCAAGAAGGCGCTGTACAAAGATTCAAACTGCACGCACTGAAAAAGATAGGTATGTATTAATTCATCTAAAATGAGGTAAGTGTGAGGAATTTCGAAGGATGAACCCAAGAGCAGACACAGGAGGACAGGACAAGACTTTTATTGTGACAAGACAGGGGCAAAAACAAAAACCCACGAGGGGGCAAACAAGACAGGAAGCATATACAACAATAAACTAACACTAGACTAGACACAAGACTAACAATGTACTTTACAGGTAACAGTAGACTACACTAACTACACTAAACAGGGTACTCACAAGATTATTCAAACAATGACAGATCTTGGCACAGGTAACAGACTGGTAACATCAGACGAATGAGCACAGAACAATGAAAACGGGGACTTAAAATAGGGGAGCAAATCAAGGGGGAACAGGTGATATAAACCAAACAATAATGAGGAGAGGATGACAAGGGAGCGGGGTAAAAGTGACGAGACACGGGAAAAATGTGGTCTAATACAATAATACTAAGACCACGCTTTCCCACATAAAACATTGTACTGTCAGAACCCTGCCATACTGGACTAAATATTAAAACAAGACAAGGTTCCAGCAGGATCCTGACAGTAAGAACATAGTAAAATATTAAAAAACAGTGGTGTTTTCCTTTAAAGAATGATTATGTAACATATACGAGTCAGGTGACATCTAAATGCGAAAAAAATATTTTGCCATATATTAAAAGTTAAAAGTTCCATATATTATACCATATATTATATTAATTTATTGAATTACCTAAAGTACCACCTCATGCGAGTGTAAAACATCTATATTGGAGTTTTTGCGCAATTTACATGTTTCTATTGGGCATATTTTTTTATTCGCAGTTTGAAGGGTATAATACAGTACTTACAGTATTGTTGAAGCAAACTATGGAGATAAATTTCTCCTTATAGTGGCGATAAAATATATGCTTGTTTTGGGAAAAAGTGGGAAAACTCAGTGGATTTATATAGTAGTTAAAATGTGCTACGGATGGAGCTAAGAGTTCTGTATTGGAAGCTGAAAGTACAAATAAATAAGCCAAAATTTTAAATAAACACGGAGAGGGGATGTGTAGAACATGTGAATGATAGTCGTTCCAATTATGTTGAAATCTGTGCAGCCTTCTGCCATCACAGATTGCACATGGGCCTGTATATGACTTCTACACACACACACACACACACACACACAATAAGGCACATGCAATGTACAGTAACAAATCTGTGGGCATAAATACACACGCTACTCTTGGTCTTTTGGGAAGCGTATCAGCGGCGGCCCCATGTTTGCGTGATTAGGTCTTGATGAGGCAGGACTAACGCCATCTGTAAATGTTTTAGCTTAGAAACACACACACTCCTCTCAACTTGATTCACATTCACAGTGGATGTGCTTAAAACAAACGTTTGTGTGCTTATGGCCCCGCCAGCCTGCTATAATAATTACCGTTGATGCTAAATGACCAACAGATGAGTCATTAACACACCTGTGTTATTCTGTGTTACTGAAGTTTTCTTTTTACTTTGAATTTGTGTCAGGGTGTAACTGGGTGGGAGGTTTCACCTGGTTAGTCATACAGTCATGGTTCTGGTACTGGGAATCCAGTTGAACTACTGGTTGTTGACAGAACATCGTCCATCAGGTGGTCATATTGAAGGCGGCCCTGGAGGTCTGGAAGTGTTAAAAAAGGCATAATGGGCATAATGAATTCGCCAGCTGTTTTGTTTTGCTCATGTGGTTGATGCTGAGACAAAGTCTTGTTTCACATTTATAATTATTATTTTTAAAATAAACATACATAATGCATGGATATATAAAGTCTTGAACAAAAAGATCTGGTTCGAGCACCTAAAGTTTGTATCTGAAAAACAAATCAGAATCGTAAGCAATGCAAATAAGCTTTAAAGTCAATTCACATATAGTTCATATTCATTAGCTAACTCACCAGCAATATATGTGGAATTTTAAAAATGCAATGCTAGCTAGCTGTGCATTGAAATATTATATTGCTCCGTACAACATTCAAAACTTTGGCATGTAGCCCTTCATTCCCGACTTCTAAAAATTCCCAGGATACAAAGTCATTACTCCCGTCAGCCACGAGAGCACTAATAAAGAAGAACGTTGGGATTTGTAATGTAGATGTAATGGGTACAGATCCATCCTACCTTATATGAGTCTTGGCAATTTAATGAGTCAAAGAAAAGGAAAGTTATAGTCAATGAGGTAAGAGTAGATGATTACGCGATCATGTTTCGGTTTTGCGGCCTCTGTTCTCAAATTGATTTTACATACGAGCGCATGCCCTGCTAAACTGCCAATTAAAGTTATGCATATCGCATTTAGATCTTGAAAAGAGGGGCTCGGGGTATGTTTTGTGTGGATGTTTATTTGACTGGTCCTTCTTACTCATTCTACCATTATAAAACTCGAGAGAATCATTATTGGGCTTTTACATATTAATGACTAATTACCATACTGCTCAGTGATGAGAATAGCATGTTGCTCTTAATGGCCTAAATGGTCTGGCAGTCGTGAACGCCGTCTCTCTCTCTCTCTCTCTCTCTCTCTCTCTCTTATACAGCAGGTAGAACACAATATACACTCATCAATATTTCATTACACTTAAATTACAACTAATTTGCTTCTCTCGGTGCAAGCAGGCTTTTCAATTTGAGTCTTTACAATTAGCCACTGAGGCATGGAAATTACCAAAGGAGAAAGAGAGGGAGACATGCTGTATTGTTTAATAAACTACCACATCAATACTTGTTGGAGTTTAAGTTGCACTATTACGATATCGAACCTGAACTGATTTAAGCTTGGATGCTGGTTAGGCTAACTAGATTACCTTAAAAGTTCTTGCTGCTGAGTCTGCTAGTTTTCACTCTTTAATTGTTTATATGCTTGCTTAGGCTTTAAAGGTAGGGTAACAGATTTGATCCTGAAACATTTTTAGTTATGCTGGTTAAAAGTCTCCTCACATTCTGATAGCAATCACTGTGTTAAGTTGTTTAAATGTATTTGTAAAAATTTATGTCATCTGTGAAAGGCGTAGGACCAAAAAATGTTCAACAAATCATAGATTTCGGTCCGAACGGACGTTTCCTTTTATGTCCCTCATACGTAAGCGTAATTTGAATTCCCACCGCGCAGCGAGTCCACGCAGATACCATACGTCATCGGCGCGTTTACGTGCGCGCTGTCAGTAAACAGCGAGAACAGCGAACTTTTCTGCTGAATTGACAACCTACACAGGAGCAACAAAACTAAATGCATCTTTTATAACAACAACAGCAAAAACTGCCTGGATCAGCAAGAGCAAAAATCCAAATTAACATCAGTAACTTTACTGCTTTACCACGAGATGAAACAGCTGCAGGAGGCAAAGGGTCTGAAAGGATCGTTGCACTGTTTATTTTGGTACGGTAGGTAGGCGATATGTTTGTATTGATATGGATTCAGATATTCTACTTTGATGAAACGTTGTGTTGCTTATGAAATTTGTGTTCGTTTTCCGGATTAGCATAACGATATAGTTACTACGTCTACACAATCGAACGTGTGCTTAAACTAATTCTGATGTAAACCAGTTGTTTATGTTGGTTATTTTGGAAATGTTATTCACTTTGTACTGCAAAGTTTTCTCACTGGTGAATGAGACATGAGACGTAACCGTCTGATCTGTGCGTGTTCATGTGTTTGGAAAGAGGCGTGACTTTGGATGGCGATTTGACTTGAGGGTGGGATCGGGATTTCATTGCTAGGCGGCTACCGTTAGCATTTTTCAAAATGTGTTACCCTACCTTTAAAGGGGAGGTTTAATGGTATTTCATGCATTCTGACTTATTAACACAGTTATAGAGTTGCTTCCTTATGCTAAACGTAGGCAAAGTGTCAAAAAAGCAGTTGGGGGTGTTACAGAGTATTTCTGTGCCAATGGCACTTCGTCAGGGTTCGTACAAGTTTCAGAAATTTGACGTTTCAGGGGTTTCTATACGTATGACTTCTTTTCATGGGCACTTCTCCCGGACCCCCCCCCAACCGTCAATCTGTGGGTGACGGTAGAACTTACAAACATTCACATCACGCGACAGCTTTGTTTAATTTTAAAACTCAACAGCAGCTGAGTTTTGTGTGTGTTTGATGCGCTGGATTTCATTGAAAAGTCCCAACCGGGTCATGAGTTGCATGCGGTAAGTAAGACTTATGTTATGTTTGAAATAGGTGCGTGCATATTATATAAATGACCCAAACATGTAGTGAATGATAAGTTATACTCGCTCCTCCCGCAGCTCGTGACTCCTCCTTCTTCATTTTTTCGTATGTTATCGGAAAGAATTGGTAAAGCTAATCTTTTTTTAATAAATCTGATTAACCCAAAGACTCTTCGGAGATATAAAGGATGTAATACTACTCTATAGGTACTCCAGATTAACATCAGAAATGCAGAAACAGCGTGTGTTATGTGAGCTTTAACATATTCAAGATGTTGGTGTGGATAACACTTTCAGTTATCAACCTTTAGTTAGACACCCTTAGTTATCAACCATACAGCACTTGTCACAATGCTATAGTGTTGGTGTGTTTAAATAAATTTGTTATAAAATGTGATCTGATCTTTATCTATGTCAAGGGTATTGACAAACATAATGTATCTAAAAATAATGACACAAAAATATTCTTATCTTTTATGTCTTTATTGAGAACAACCAAAAAACCTCATAGTGCTTGTGGAAAAAGTATGTGAACCCTTGAGTTAATGGAGTTAGGTTCTAGCACACCTGGAGACTTATTAAGAAAATAAGTTTGGAGGTGTGGACAACAGCTACTTTGACTGATAAAAACCCCTTAAACTTTTGGAGTCTTGTGCTCTGCACAAGAAGAATTGAACCATTTCAGAGGAGCTACGGTGAAAAATTGTTGCTTTGCATAAAGCTGGAAAGGCTGGAAAGTTATTTCAAAGACTTTAGAAATTCATCAGTCTACAGGCAAACAATCTACAAATGGAGATGCTTTGGGACTGTTGCTACTGTAACAAGAAGTGGGCGCACGGTCAAAATGACACGAAGAGCACAACAAAGACTTATCAATGAGGTAAAGAAACAACCCCAAATGAGAGCCAAAGATTTTAAGGCATCATTGGAACTTGCTACCATCTCTGTTCATAAGTCTACAAAACGTAAAACCATGAACAAGCATGGTATCCATGGCAGGACACCACGAAGGAAGACACTGCTTACTAAAAAAGAAGATTGCTGCACTCATGAAGTTTGTAAAAGAGCACATTGACACTCCACAGCGGTATTGGCAAAATTGTTTGTGGACTGATGGAACTAAGATTGAACTATTTGGAAAAAACACACAACGCTACATCTGGCGTAGAAAGGGCACGGCATATCATTATGAAAACATCATCCTAACTGTAAAGTATAGTGGAGGAAACATCATGATTTGGGCCTGCTTTGCTGAATCAGGGCCTGGACAGCTTGCAATCATTGAGGGGAAGATGAATTCCCAAATATATCAGACAATTCTTTAGGATAATGTGAAAATGTCTGTACATTAGCTGAAATTGTGTAGAAAGTGGGTAATTCAACAGGACAACGACCCAAAACACAGAAGAAAGTCCACAACAGAATGGCTTCAGAAAAACAAAGGCGCCTTTGGAGTGGCTAAGTCAAAGCCCAGACCTCAACCCAATAGAGATGCTATGGATTGACTTGAAAAGGGTCAAACACATGAGACATCCAAAGAAATTGACAGAGCTAAAGCAGTTCTGCCAGGAAGAATGGGCTAAAATTCCTCCTCAACAATGTGCAGGTTTGATCCACAGCTACTGGAAGCGCCTGGTTGAGTTTATTGATGCCGGAGGGAGCGGTTAACCAGTTATTAATTCTAAGGGTTCACTTACTTTTTCCACTGCCATGTTGAATGTTTTTAATAAAGACATGAAAGATCAATTTTGTGTAATTATTTTTAGATCACATTTTATAACAAGTTTATTCAGAAAACCATGAAATTCCAAAAGGTTCACATACTTTTTCTTGCCACTGTACACACAGTGGTGAGAATGCAGGTCCCCGGTCGAACTCTTTCAACCAATTACTCTTTTCAAACACAATCTGTGCTCTATTAGGAGACAGGAACTCATCTGTGACCCTCACACCCCTTACAGAAACAAACAGCACCCTTACAAATGTTCAACCAGCACTGACCAATTAAGATTCAGTGCACTCAAGTCAAAGGTCATTCAGCGAGTAAGTCTGGCACTGTGTGCTTGTGTCTCTTTTCACTTAAGGCTACTAGACCTCATGCGACAACTAGAAACTTAATTATGCTATAAATGCTGGACAAAATGGGTATTGTTTACAATTTATTTACATTTATGCCATTGGCAGACGCTTTTGTCCAAAGCGACTTACATTGCATTCAACTATAACCCCTTTCACACCACGCTTTGGTCCCAAAAAAATGTCCGTAAAATTGGTTCTGTGTGAACATAAACATAATAATGTTCTGGAATCGCTCCTGTAAAGAGGACCTAGTAACATTTCCGTAACATTTCCAGAACAAGAGACAGAAACAATGCCGTATTTATTAACCTAACATGTGTTCTGTCCAATATTTACCCAGCATTGGGTTAAAAATAACCCAGCAGAATTTAGAGTGAACCCACATACTGATAAAAATGTAAACCTTGCAATGCCTTGTAAGTCGCTTAAGATAAAAGTGTCTGCTAAATGCATTTATGCCAAATCATGAATGTAAACTTTGATATTGTATGGTGAGCCCCCTGTCCTAACAAACACCTTGCCCATTGCATACATCTATGTTTAAAAAACTTGAAAGCATATGCACTATCTAACAGTTTCTACAACCTCCCGTTATCCTTGAAGTGTAATGAATACTGTTATTATTTAGACTTATATTATTTGTGCTCAGGTTTAGAAAAGGATCGAGTCATGAGGTCATATCTACCAGAGCAACAGAGCGTCTCTAATATCACAGTCTGTTTGTTATTGGCCCATGACTTGCTTGTTTTGAGATGGTAACTTCGCCTCCAGCCACAAGCTGTGCATCGACGACAGGGATATCTGATTACGGTGACCCAACGCCCCAGATAATGATCTCGAACCCATCCGCCCTGCCTTAAAAGCATCCACACACACAGTAAACCACGCTCCAAACACCAGCAAAGAAATTAAACAATACTCTTCTAGAAAGCTGCAGTCCGGGACACAGATAAAGATACGTGCATCTGGACCTCCTCTGCTCAATGGGTTGGAAATAACAGCCCAGGCCTGTCGTCACTGATAGCCTCTTAAAAGCCATCAAGAAGCCAGCAGAAGACCAAAATCTGGACTAAGGGCCACGCTCCGTCACCCTCAATCAAACAGCGTTTCATCTAATGCTGGGGATGTTGCCGGGTGAGGTCGGTTTTGTAGCTCGTCTGTTCGTGAGATGGGCAAAGTCAACAGGAAATAGCTGTTTCATGGTTAGGCAAACTCTTAACATGTCTATGGGCAGCATTCCTTTATTGGTGGACAATCCTATACTGACACACGTTTAACAATGAAAACAGATAAAAAACAAAACAAAAATAACATTACCTTGAATGTATCAGCTAACTGTACATGTGCATTAAAGAAATGCAAAATAGTAATGGAGCTTTAGAAATAAACTTGAACTGAGCATAAACAAACAACGCGCAATGTATTTGTACAGCATTCACCTATAGTTAGTCAATTCACTTTGAATTCACATTTATTTGTAAAGTGCTTTACAGAAAATAAATATTAAGCAATTTTTTAAAAATCTTATTAGATTTAAACCACAAACATGATGACAAAAATCTACAATTTATCAGTTTTGTTTCTATAGTGTGTGGAGTGCCGCTATGTGGTCATGACAGCACACACCATCAGATTCCCTTCCCAAAGTATAAGAATCTCAACTGAGAACAAAGGAAATCTTGCAGAAATCTTGCGATGTCTCTAACGATCAAACGTGACTTCATAGTAAACAAACATGATGGACGACAGGTATAAAGAAATGTCATTAAAGCAATACTCTAGCCAAGTATCAAAATTATTCCATGTACTCACCCTCAAGCAATCTAAGATACATGATCCATCATTTTTCAGACGTGCACATTTGGAGTTATTTTAGTAAATGTCCTTGCTCTTCCAAATGGTAGAAAACAGGGATCAGGGAACAACTTCTGACTTTAAACCCCAAAAAAGTCCATTCATCCTTCACAGAGGTCATCAATGGCTCCAATGGGTTATAAAGATATTTTGCTGGTTATCGATGCGATTTTGTAAAAACTTTACAAAAAAAAAAAAACTTTATAAACTGTAATACTAGCTTTCGGTAACGGCGCCATCTTGGACGCAATTCACGTGAGAGTTTTAGCATAGTGAGCGTTCGGGGACGTTGCACAGTTACTTTTGTAAATAACGTGCAAAATGGCATCATTAATGGCATCATTATTGGAGGCTAGTTATTATAGTTGTTTTAAAATATATATATTTTTTAAAATGCATTGATTACTCACTGAAGACCTTTATTAACCCATTGGAGCCATGTGTATTACTTCTGTGAAAGATGGATGCATTTTCTTGGGCTTCAAAATCAGGGAATATTACCCGGCCCACTTCCTGGCCCGCATTTTTATAAATTAGTAATTGTTTAAAGGTGCCATTTGTAATAATTGAGGTAAAAGATTTTTAAAAATTAGTTACACGCATCAAAAGAATGAGAAGAAATAAGGGCAAAGATGTCATTAAAAAAATGACAAGGTATAGTGCTGCAGAAATATCAATCTGAATTAGCATGCTAAATTACTAGCTACAGCCCGACTGGTGTTGTAATACCAGTTTCGACCATGGGAGGTGGTATACGGGCCACGCACATAACCGCCAGCCAAACTGCAATACACGAATAAGTCGCTTGTGTGGGAGTTCAGCCCTCTACTACTACCGCTGCATCCGAAAACTAAGGCAGCTGACTTGTTGCACTTTTGTCCTCAGGCTTCCCCCCACACCAACAGATTTTTGTTAACATTTTTGATAGGATTTTTGTCAAAGGCACTCCAATCACTAATCGTAAATATTCAACATGAATATTCGGAAGCGCCTTCAACATGCTTCCGAACAGAAAATACTTTTGACGCACCACAGGAAAATCTGATAAGCTAATCTGTTCAAACACATAGACAATCACCTACTGTAGGATTGTTGTAAAGGGGAAAATCGGCCCAAATTCGCCCTGATTATCTTTTTGTGTGGCGGCCTTTACTTAATTACAAGACAACCGTTTCTTGTTTGTTTCTTGTGCATAAGCTAATGTTAACATAATGTTTCAAATGTAATGGCAACTAACAAATACTTAGATCAACAAATGTTATTATCAGACAGACAAACAGTGGCGGCCAGTGACTTCTTTTTCGAGGGCGCTCGATGCGAAGTTTGTCACAACATGTATGTAGCCCATCATGTGTGTGGTTTGTAATTTCAAAATATGTGTTCTGCGCATTGAGCGATCCTATGTGCATCACGTGTCTTGTCAAAATAAGTGCCTGCCGCATACGTGTCTAAAGGGTTTATGCTCGCGTTTGCCAGATACTCGCATAATCTCATGAGTAATCAGAGTTTACTGTTAAGTGAGTGTCTTGCGTGTATTTTGTGAACCCGAGCGTCTCTTTTTTGATGTGTGTGCAGAAGGCACTTATTTTGACAAAACATGAGATGCACATGGTGCACATGACACAGCACACACATATTTTGAAACACAAGGAACACTTTTTTGAATTTGCACCCCTCGGATGAGCAGTCACGAGCCGCCACTGCAGACAAACATACGGCAAAATACAACATCTTTTAACAAAAATTGAAAATGCAACAACTCCAACCCAAACTTAATAATGATAAACTTTTATTGTGAATATATTGTATTTCCACAAGAATTGCACATTTGTAAACTTTACAAACTTTTTATTTTCTTGAACAACATTATTGTACAAATGTTTACAAAATTGTTTCAGGCTTGTCAAGTTCCACAAAAGAATATATATATATATGTATATATATATCTAGTTGTATGCGCAACCAGATTAGGTGGGTGGGGCTTCTGAGGCACGCCCCGTCCTCGCCCAACCAATGAACACACAAATTAAAAAGTGACTGCGATACACACAGAATAAACATAACCTCAGAAAAAAAACTTCCTGGCACACAAAGCACCATCAACATCGGTAAATACGTTCAGTAGCACGGACACATGGCAGCCCTATGAGACAGCACAGCAGCTGAGAGCAGCATTCAGAAAACATACAATAAATACATACAACTGGTTCGTCTTTACATGAAGGGGCTTTTGGATGTTATACACGTGTAACCTTTTAAACAGAGGTCAAAATGTCAGAGCACCATGTGACCCAAAATGAAAATTTCTCTAAAATGAAAGTTCTGTCATTATTTACTTACTTTCATGTCATCCCAATTGACCACGCGCCCTTTTAGAAATTGAAGAAAATAAAGGATTGGAATGACATAAGTGAATAATAATAGTAAGACATACTCTTGATTATGGACTTTCTTTTTTAGAAATATCCCCTCAAATGTAAAGTGAAACTTTTTTTTATAAAACAAATAAGTACATTTTACTTTTTAAATTAATTTGGACTTACTGTTTTTTTATTTATAGATGCACAATAGCATAAAAGGTTTTCAGAAACATTTAAGTTAAAAATGATTTCATTCCTTGTACTCCACACTACAGAACATATGAAAACACTTTGCTTTGCAGCATGCCAATAAAATCCCCAAGTGAATGCTACTTTCAGGTAATTCGCTCTTCTTGACTAACCGTGTAGGCACTGCCAGATTTCAAGTTTTAGCATAATCATATCATTAACCTGTTTGAAGTTTTGCGGCGGTTCGTTTTGAACGTGACTCTGGATCCATTTCTGTTCGGACGGTGAAACAACCTCAGGAGAGTTTGTATATGTATACACATCACTGGCGTTTTAAACACGGTATAGTTTGCAAAGAGGGTTTAGCTCAGCCCTCCTTGGATCAAATCTCTCACGTTGTCGTTTAGAGAGGTATTTAAAATCTTACATCCTACGGCCTCAACCCCGGGCCTGAGATGAGAAATCCAGATCCCCGAAACCTCTGAGGAGTCCCAAAGGTTTGTAATGATTCATAAATGCACTGCATATTTAGGTCTGTAACTCGATGCTACATCAGTAAAGACAGGAAGATAAATTAATGCGTGGCTTAACATGGGTGCACAATATTTTGCTCAAGCTAAAGACAAAAATTTTATGCATCTTTGCAAGTTTCACTAGATTCTCATTTGGCAATTCCCAGTTTTGCTTAATATCATTACTGTGAAAGTTGTACTTTACAACCTTCTCATTAAACAGTAATAAATAAAAAGTGTGAAGGTTCAATGGCAGTCTATAAAAGGTATCATCATTTATTTTTGAATGAATTAAAAGTAGTTACATTCAAAATAACTCATGCAAACACTGACTGTATGCTCATTTTTGTTTTAAATAATAATAATAAAGAAGTCATTTAAAATTTAATCTTTTTTTTTGTTCAGGGTACTTGGTCTTTAGTTTTGGTAAATATTTTATAGCTCTAAGAATAGCCATTGGTATTTGTTCTTTCTCCCAAGATTCTTAAGGGAACACACAAATATCCTCACATTGGCCATAGATTTGATTTGGCGATATCATCTACGCTCATTCTTTACATGCATGAATAATAAAAACATACATTCAGACATCTGAAATGCACATTTCTCCAGAGGGTTAAAATCTTTCAGGACACTTTTATAACCTGTCATGTGTCTATATATTCCTCGCATAGTCCAACATGTGGATACAATATTTGACACGCTTATGATATAATGTCTGTCTGTACTGGAACAAAAGCGTGGGCCAGAACGCTGGACAAGGGGGGGAAGTTCTCAGCACATTCAACACACGGCGGACCTTTGGATGCGAGCGTGCGACTTCTGACACAACGCAAAGCGATTTCAGTCTGCCAGCATCTGCGTTTCGCATCACTGCTCGTGTGCGGTTTGATCGAAAGCTAAATCTTTTCATACCGACATTGTTACACTCAAACATGGCACTTTTACTGACGTTTTTTATCAAACGCATGTGGTTATATCAATTCGAAATATTCTCGATGACTGTACGTCAACGGTATGTCGCAGATGTTTATAATTGGCAACAAAAGAACGCAAACCCTAAAGACCCATGAGAAAATAATAATGACAAAATTGTACCGATGAAAAATACAACAGGGTAAATCCAGCAGAATTCATACAGTACGTATTTTAGTGTTGGCTAATTTGTATGAATTTGTACGAAGTGAGTCGTACAAAAACATACAATTATCAAAAAAAAAAAAACAAAAAAAAAAAAACAATGAAACACCACCCCTAACCCCAACAAAACAAAGGCAAAAGCTAATCGTAGAAAAATTTATAAATGCGGTTGTATGAATTAATACGAATTAGCCACCTCTTAAAATACATACGAACTGCCCTACCAGTCTCACGAGGTTTTGTGATATAGTCACCTAAATTTTATATTCTTTTTTTTGTGATATTATAACAAATTTCTGCATTTTTCGTGATCGTATAACAAATTCTTGTTTTCGTGTGATTATCACGTATTGGTTACTCAACTGCTTTTTCCTATTTTCAAACCATTGTCGCTTTGGTTTAGGGTTAGATTTGGTGCTTGCATTAGAATGTCACTTTATGTATTCGTTTATACTATTTTTTTCTGATTTATTATGATTAATTTTTTTATAAGTCACCTGGCGTTAGGGTTAGTACCGAGCCCCTAAGGTGACATTGGAGTAAAAAAAATCTAAAGTTTCGTTTCATGTGCTCACGTGAAACTTTCATGTGCTCACGTGAAACTTTCATGTGCTCACGCAAAACCTTCATGTGCATATTTTTTTTTTACGTTTAGTTTCGCATGTTCGCGTGAAACTATTGCGTGGTCGTGATGAAAAGCTTCACGTGATCATGCAAAACTAAACGTAAAAAAAAAATTCTGCACATGAAGGTTTCGCGTGAGCACATGAACGTTTCGCGTGAGCACATGAAAGTTTCGCGTGAGCACATGAAAGTTTCGCGTGAGCACATGAAAGTTTCGCGTGAGCACATGAAAGTTTCGCGTGAGCACATGAAAGTTTCGCGTGAGCACATGAAACTAAACTTTATTTAATTTTTGCTTCATGTCCCCTTAGGGGCTACGTAGGTTAGAGTTGGGTTTGGGTAGGGATGTCATTTCATGTAAATCTAACCCTAAACCGAAGCGACAATGGTAAGAAAATAGGACAAAACAGTTGAGTAAACAATACGTAATAATCACACAAAAACAGAATTTTGTTATACAATCACGAAAAAACGCGGAAATTCGTGATAATATCACGAAAAAAGAATAAAAAAATGTACTTGACTATATAATGAAATTTCGTGAAACTGTGCTGGAACTGCCATGAGATAGCTTAAATATTAAAAATAGCTTAAAAATATTTAAAGCATGTTCATCTTGTGTTTTTATTTGTGTTAAAATTTTTTCCTTTTTACGTATTTTAACTTATATTAAAAATGAGGGTGCCTAAAAAGATTTTAACGACTGTAATGCAATATTTTTGCATGAGAATAATGAGAATTTTGGGGGGAATTTGTTGCTTTTGAAATTTGTAATAAAAATATTTTTTATAAATGCCAATAAGTGAAGTATTAAACATGTAATAGAAATAACATCTACAATACAAAAATTGTAATGTGTTTTTTTTTAAATGGCACAATTGATTTTATTTTTAAAGGATTGTTTTCTTTTGATTTTAGGCTGAGATATAACTCTGTAATTAGACATTTCTGTGAGATTTATCCCATGACACATCTCAGTGTATTCATATTTTAATGCGTCAAAAAAAAAATATCTTAGTAAAACTAAAGAAGGTTAAAGGTAAACACGGCCCTCTATAGGCCTAAAGGGCTGTGATATTACTGACCTCACTTATGTTAAGCTCATTTGAGCCGAACAGTCTTAACCCTGATTCAGATCCAGGCTGGTGCTGGGAACCGTCTCCGACATGACCCTACATTCTGCTACTGGCAGTTTGCTTTACACATTTCTATGGTCATAATGTGATTTCTAAAGGTGCGTCCCAAGGTAAAAATGATGCTATTTTTGACTTGTGTCTGAATGTGTTGCTCTTGGGTTTTGGTTGTCATAGTAGGCAGTATCATGCCAGTCGTACTGTTTATGGACAATCGTAAGTTGTGGCAGTCATATGATCTACATTTAATAGTGAGTTCAGTCAGAAGTTGTGTTGCGTCCCGTCTGGAGATTCACCCCGGTCAGGAGAAATGGGTTCTGGTTCCTGTGAGCACCCACAGTAGGAGAAGCTGAAGGACCAGCATCATCAAGAGGGACGGACTCAAACCGCAGGCACCACCGCAGTCAGACGCATCCTCCTGCAGCCAATGTAGAGACATACGTGACTTCACTTTCAGTTCAGGCTACTCATGGGTCATATTGGTAAAACCCTCTCAGACAGCTATTTCCTATCATGCATTTACAATACTAGTACTGTACATCCCAAAAGCATTTTAATGTAGATACTGGATTAAGCATGCTTGTCTTGTATTTGGCATGGTTGGCATGTCTGAGAGGGGCACTCAGTTCACCAATGAAAGTCTTTTTGAGCGGGAATAGGCGTATCACAAATGTGGCCGTCAAAAGGTGGGAAACACATCAGGTGCTTCCTATGTTTATGCCATAGAAAATCTCTCAGGGATCAAGCCGACAACATACATCCTACTGTCACAGCATGAGGAAAGCGATACGCCCTGTCTCTACGCATCTGTACCTACTGAAGGCATTCAACATAAACATTTCTGTTCAGATTCAAAACGTTATGGTTTTATGAAATGAATGACAGCGAAACATGATGAAACTGACCATTAGACAAAAAGCAGAAACAGCAGCAAAATGATGGGCGGATTAGAGGCCAAAGCTGAGGAGCCACTGAAAGGACACAGAGGCTCATCCTAGCAGTGATTGGCACAATGAACAGCCAATGAGAATTAAACGTGCAAACACAAAGAAAATGAATGTTAGTAAAAAAAATCATGTGACACTTAAATCAAATAAATAGTAAATGAAATAACATCTCAGAAAGAGGTACATAAAGGCACAAAAGTTGTCGAAGAGGTGGTACCTTTGAAAAAGGTACAATTTGTATCTAAAAGTTACACATTGGTACATCAAAGGTACATATCTAAACCACTAGAAAAGCTAGTTTCCCAGTGACAATTTTGTACCTTTATTCTGAGAGTGTTGGTTGATGCTCAACTTACAGCTTGGCTGTTGTCGAAGCAGACGTCTGGTCCTTTTCTGTATCGAGGGTTCTGGGCCAGCACACATGGGTCGGGACCATTGGCTGAGAGAAATTAATAAGGACAATAGCCAGTACAACAGATATTTGCTACTTAAGTCCACAGAAATGAAGAAAAAATGTGTTGATTATCAAACAAATGCTTTGCTTGCAGTGCAAGTGTAAATACTGTATTGAATGTTATATAGCTGAGGGTTGTGGTACACAAAGTGCAGATCACACTGACGTTGAATTAAAGGCTTGTGCTTAAATGCTTGAATTTTAATTTGTAGACACCCATAAAAAGTGAATATGTACAGTAGGGGAGAGCGGGGCACAACCTAACGCTTTTGGCTCAATCATTCACAGGGTTGCTGCAGGTTTCACCAAGTCAAATTTAAGACTTTTTAAGACTTTTTTAAGACCATTATGAGTGAAATTTAAGACCAACGTGACACAATGATCTCAGAAATTCTCAAAACATTATATTTTTTATTTTTATTATATATATTTTTTTTTTGACAAATAAAATCAACTAATATGGAAAGATCAGTATGGTCAGCTGCTGATATGTGCCTTGTTAACATGTTTTACACTTTTTCCTCCCATACTTTATATGCATAAATATGCACTATACCGCCATCGCATTCATTCACCTCTCTAATTCCACAATAATTAAATGAAAATGAAATTAACCCTTAAAAGGCTGTTCGTGGTTTGTTGTGTGTTGCTAACAAGGCTGTTTCGAAATAGATAATGTCTATTGCCAAATAACGTAGGCTAAGGTATACCAACATTGTGTTAAAAAAAGAAAACATCATGGAACATACTTTTAAAACTTACTTTTTTCCAATAAACTGATGAATTTTGCATCAAATAGATGTTTGTTCCTCTTGGCAAATGCTCAGGTAAGCCACGGGCTAGTTGGTTAAATTAACACTGAAAAGATTTTTGCTTTTACAAAACTGCATTTAAGGTTTGTTTCTCGCCAAACCTAACAGTATACAGTCAGATCACAACACCGGAAATATAGCTTATGGCATGAATTGCATGGATTATAATAGCCTACATTTGTATCCTCTTTAAAAAAATAATGATTAAAAACTGGTTTGAAATGCGATTCTAGGCGCGAAGTGAAGAACTTTTCTTTTTAGAGGCCCGCCCATCAAACACTTTCTTCCTCCGTCACTGATTAGTTCTACAGCATTTTAAATTACTATTTTATTTTTTGCGGACAATGCTTTTCGGGAATACACAGAGGAAAGAAATGTAA
Source organism: Paramisgurnus dabryanus (assembly GCF_030506205.2). Taxonomy (NCBI): domain Eukaryota; kingdom Metazoa; phylum Chordata; class Actinopteri; order Cypriniformes; family Cobitidae; genus Paramisgurnus; species Paramisgurnus dabryanus. Next base: position 36,895,698 of record NC_133345.1, on the reverse strand, counting down.
GACTTGGGTTAATTAAATTAAAGACCTAGGATGAAAATCTGTCAGTTTTTAAGACTTTTTATGGCCTTAAATTTAACTTTCTGAATTTTAGACTTTTTAAGACCCCGCGGGAACCCTGATTCAACAAATATTTGAGTTTGATTAATTATATTTTTACACAAGCAACACACACATCTCTGCTACAAACGAACATTTGAAGTTTGTTACCATTCTTGGACAATTACACCAAACGTGACAGAAGTGCAAACGTTACAACTTACCCCATAGGTGGGGTTAATTGTAACAGGCAGGGGGTTTGTTGTAACACTTGATAAAAATTAAGTTTGCAGGCAAATATTTAAATACTATTTTGTCTATATACTTGAAGTGGATATTGTTTATATATCTGTCTATAATAGACAGGTATCCACACTGTATTCATTCATCCAGCCCTTTTCTAAAAATAGTTCAATTATAAATGGAAACAAATGTCTAAATATGTGAAAAAAGCAGCACAATTATGAGAAAAAAATGTTTTATATGTGACCCAGTCTGTAATAACCATACTACAGTTTCAAAATCTAATTCTGAGATAATGAGCATCAAAGTCTGATTTTAGTCATTCATTATGATTTCAATCTTTGACATGACCTTATTCGATCAATATTAAGATATGAACAAAAATAAATTTGATACACGATTTTTGATTTTGATTTAAAACAACGGCAAGAATTAAGCTAACGTTAGCAGTTTTCATATCGTAAGTGCTGAGGGGTTAGTTAACACAGTGTTACAATGAACCCCGCTGGGTCAAAATATTTTCAAGCCTACCAAAAAAGTTGCTAAGAGCTGCAGACATATTTCAAAACGATGATATGTTTTAGTCAACAAGACACTGATTAATACGACATAGCGTTGAATTTTGGTATCTTACACACCGAACTTAGAAGCCGAAAAAAAACATGATGAAAAAATGTACTTACATGCCACCAAAACACTCGTTCATCAATAACTCTCTGGAAAAAACATTATACATTTCCAATAATTTGCAGGAGATCGTCTTTTGGCAGCATGAAAACAATACCGGAAAAACAAAACGCTCAACCTTGTGCAACAATGTAAACAGTCCATGTTACAACTAACCCCGTGTTAGTTTTTGCCCGTGCATTCTTAGTGTATCAAAATTAGCATTTTACTGTAGAATTCTTGAGCCTTAAAATAATGAACTATGGCTGTCTAGACTGATGTGTACTTTCTTTATTGCCCAAGCTTTTTATTTTTGAAGGTGATACTACCGCTATGTTGTGTAGTATGTATGTACACAACAAATTGTCTAACAATGACAAACATAATTCTGCTGACTCAGTGTATGACGCATGTGTCATTTGAAGGATACACGGTTGCTCTGCTTGCCTAAGTGGTTTGGGATCGCAGGACAGGCAGGAGCTTTTAGCGTCTGAGATCAAAAACACCAGATTGGTTTTAGGCAGCTTCTCAGCCCGGTACATTCTGTGATAAAAGAAAACAGACAGCTGGATGTTGATATCATGATTAAGGCAGATATACAGACAAAAAACTTTTTTGTAGGTCAGGTTTCATAGTTACTACTACTACACATCACTAAACTAAGATGTAAGCTTCAGACAGACCAAGACCACACATCAAGATATGGCTATATGTCTCTTTCTCTCTCTCCATCCATCAAATCTATCTCTATGTTTATCACTGTATCTATCTGTCTGTCTGTCTGTCTGTATGTCTCTTTTTTCATTTCTTTGTTTTCTTTCCATATTCCATCCATCCATCATCCATCCATCCATCCGTCTATCTATATTTCTAACTATCTATCTGTCTGTCTGTCTTTATATATATCTATCTCGCTGCATGTCTGGCTATCTATCAGTCTGTATATATACATTCATTAGACTGTCTTGCTGTATATGTATCTGTCTGTCTGTCTGTCTGTCTGTCTGCATGTCTGTCTATATATCTATCTGTCTGTCTGCATGTCTGTCTGTCTGCATGTCTGTCTGTCTGTCTATCTATCTATCTATCTATCTATCTATCTATCTATCTATCTATCTATCTATCTATCTATCTATCTATCTATCTATCTATCTATCTATCTATCTATTTGTCTGTCTGCATGTCTGTCTATATATCTATCTGTCTGTCTGCATGTCTGTCTGTCTGCATGTCTGTCTGTCTGTCTATCTATCTATCTATCTATCTATCTATCTATCTATCTATCTATCTATCTATCTATCTATCTATCTATCTATCTATCTATCTATCTATCTATCTATCTATTTGTCTGTCTGCATGTCTGTCTATATATCTATATATCTATCTGCATGTCTGTCTATATATTTATCTGTCTGTCTGCATGTCTGTCTATTAATCTATCTGTCTGGCTGTCTGTCTATATATTTATCTGTCTGTCTGTCTGTCTGTCTGTCTGTCTGTCTATCTATCTATCTATCTATCTATCTATCTATCTATCTATCTATCTATCTATCTATCTATCTATCTATCTATCTATCTATCTATCTACATGTCTGTCTGTCTGCATGTCTGTCTGTCTGTCTGCTTATATATCTGTCTGTCTGCATGTCTGTCTATACATCTATCTGTCTGTCTGTCTGTCTGTCTGTCTGTCTGCCTATATATTTGTCTGTCTGCATGTCTGTCTATATATCTATACATCTATCTGCATGTCTGTCTATATATTTATCTGTCTGTCTGCATGTCTGTCTATACATCTATCTGTCTGTCTGTCTATATATTTATCTGTCTGTCTGTCTATATATTTATCTGTCTGTCTGTCTATATATTTATCTGTCTGTCTGTCTGTCTGTCTGTCTGTCTGCCTGCCTGCCTGCCTGTCTGTCTGTCTATCTATCTATCTATCTATCAGTAAACATCAAACATCACCAAGTACAATATCTGGTTTATACTTTTAAAATAGCATAAAGTCAGTGCAAGTTCTTTATAGGGGACCAATTACAAGTCTTATACATTCAATACCATCTGAACATGTGTGGAAGTCTTCAGCAAGCGTAACAGGAGATGAGGATGTTATATTGGAAATCTGCGTCGGTTGGCAGCTTGTTACGTACTGTCATCACCGAGCGAGTTTTCTTTATAGCCTTCTCTTGTTCTCTTTTACGGTTCCCCTCCCTCTCTTTTAAACAGAATGACACAGGGTTTTGTACCTGGACGGCTGCATGCAAGTGTGTATGTGGGTGCAAAGGTTTTGTTCTACACATCTTCTGCTCTCTCTGTAATCACAGCCTGTTTACTACTGCCCAACACTCTCAGTGGGGGCAAACCAGCCTTAGATCACAAGCACGCACGGCACGCACACACACACATTCTGGTTTCCATGTTTTGTGGGGACATTCCATAGACGTAATGCATTTTATACCATACAAACTGTATATTCTATTCCCCTTATCTACCCCATTCCCTAACCCCAACCATCACAGAAACCCTTCTCTGACTTCACATTTTCAAGATACATCATATTGTTTGATTTATAAGCTTGTTTCCTCTTGGGAACATCAAAATGTCCCCACAAGGTCACAAAAATACTGGTATTCCTATCTTTGTGGGGACAGTTACACACATACACACACACACGCGCACGCGCGCACACACAGGGTTTGACAGTCACATTGAAGAACAGAGTCTTAAAGTTCAGTGGCTCACATCTGCTGCCCTCTGAGGAATGCTTTATTCATGAGCGCTGCAGAGGTTATAAGGGCAGATGGGGTATTTCAGGTGGATTTACACAGTCTCAATGACAAACATCCTCTGTAAAATACTACATAACCTGTGAGAGGTGTATGCCTGTTGTCCAAAACTATGATATGAAGATGTCTTGTGTTGTCCTGTTTAACCCCTTGGTCCTGGAGAAATGTTGCTTCGTTTCACTACTAGACGTATTTCCATTACCCTTAAATGCGCAAACCGAAACAGCGAATTAACCTCTGCGAATTAGAAACTTTGCAGAAAAGTTTTTACGCTTGCGTGAGGTGGTTTTTCAGGCAATTCGAGAAAGGGATATACTTTTTTCTGCATTTACAGGTCACCTGGCGTGCGTAAAAGTTGAATGATTATTCTTGTTTGGTTGAAGGACAAGAAAGAAGAGATGTGTTCGACTTCATGCGGTGTCACAAGAACCGACAAGCGCATGACATCAAAGTACAGCGAATGTATGCTTTCAAAACGCTCTTGCTGTATTTTGATTACATCCGCGTGTTGGTCTAGTGGCACCGTATGAAGTTGAACACACTCGTCGCCATGGTTTTTGGAATGACTTATTGTTGAGATATCTGATTTATTTCAATTTAAAGGGGACATTTCACAAGACTTTTTAAAATGTAAAACAATTCTTTGGTGTCCCCAGAGTACAAATGTGAAGTTTTAGCTCAAATTATTACACGGCTCTCTGGAATGCTTGATTCTGATTGGTCAGTTGAGACATTTGCAGGTTCGTTCTTTTCAAATAATAACCTCTCCAAAGTAATAACGCATAGCCGGTACTACTTGTACGATTTAAATCGCTCCGCGCCAATAAAGATTACTGTTTGGCGCCATCTTGTGACAAACACTGGACAACCACAACATTTTGACATTAATTTTAACATGTACGGAAAAACAAAACATTTAAACAGTGGATAGAAGAACGAATAACGACAAGACACAGAGAGCTTACTGAGACTGAACTTGACAAAATAGAGCATGACAGCTACGAAGCCAACACACAAAAAAATACAGAATGGGCATTAAAACTTCTCAAAGACTGGCTAAAAGAGAAAAAATGGAGACAGACAAGTATGAAGCAGAGGATCTTAATAAGGTATTACGATCATTTTATGCATCTGTGCAAAGTTTCGCGAAGGATAAAAATGTTAATTTAAAACAAATATGCCAATAAAATGTTTCAAATTCATATTCATGTCCAGTTTTTTTTCTTATGTGGCAAGTAACCGTGTAATAAGCGGGATAATGTAGAGGCAGCCGGTAGTTATCGGGAAATAAGCCCCTTCAGTGTGATACAAGACCCACACTGTCGGGGCTTATTTCCCGATAACTACCGGCTGCCTCTACATTATCCCTTACATACCATATAGATACTTTATTATAACATGTTAAAATTGCCACTTTGTAGGTGTGAGCAAAAATGTGCCATTCTTGGGTGTGTCCTTTTAAATGCAAATGAGCTGATGAAACGCAAACTGATCACCATGATGGTGGTTTGTTGAAATTGAAACTTAATTGTGCCGTCAATAATTTTTTTGGTTGGAGAGTGCTGATTAAGGGGCAGTATTATTATAACAAGATCCCTTTATGACATCACAAGGGGAGTCAAATTTAAATAACCTATTTTTAACATTGCTTGCAAAGAATGGTTTACCAAATCGAAGTTACTGGGTTGTTCTTTTCACATTTTGTAGGTTAAAAGAAGCACTGGTAACCCAATTATAGGACTTAAACATGGAAAAAGTCTGATTTTCATGATATATTCCCTTTAATAAAAATGACTAGATTTACTGTACATTGTGAACTTCTAAAGATGATACATCACAATTGAGGTAGTCTACAAGTCTTCCTTAGCTCACAACAGGTGTGATATCACCAAAGGGCATTTAACTTTATTTTACGGAAAAGAGATCATAAACTTTCTGCCTAACGTTTCCTTTTGTGTTCCACAGAAGAAAGAAAATGATTTGGCTTTGAAACAAGTAAATGATTTTTAGATTTAAAGTCGCCATGAAACGGAAGTAGCGATTGCCTTATTTTCCCCGTGGTGACGTATATCCGAATGAAACGGCTTTTGAGATGAAATAAGGCAGGGCTGGATTTGAATTTGTCCATCGAGATCTGATTGGATCGTTTGAAGTTGGGTCGTGTTGCTAATTGCTAATCACTGCGATCTTCTCCCGGACCCCGCCCACCTGCCATACTTTTGACCGGAAGTGAAGAGAGATCGTTTTGAGGAGGGGAGGAGATTTGCATTTTTGATTAAAGATTATGAGCACACACGAATTTTTAAAAAATAATGAAGCTCACAGATAAGTCATTTGTTAATAATACCACACTATTAAAAATACATATATAGTTTTTCATTTCAATTTCATTGCGACTTTAACTATCTCTTCACCAAAGCAAGCTGAACTCTAAATATATTTTTCTTTTCTTTGAAACAAAAAATGAAACATGACTTTGGAAACATGACATGATAATGATCAAAATATTTTCTGTATTCTATGATGTCCTGTCAGTTCTCTCATCAGTACATTGTTTCTTCACCATAGGCTAGTGTGGATGTCTCTCAGATTGAGATTGAATTACATGCACTCAAACTGGGGTCTTGAGCTCTTGAGATCTCACAAATGAATTTCTCTTTATGGCACTTGTTAAAATTTACACGTCTAAAGTAGTTAACATGGAAGAAAAACTAAGGTCCGCAGAGTCACACGTGGGCCTCGTAAAAAAGGCGTAGAGTTACCCTCCCCACCCAACCCAGACGCGTTTCGCTTTAGCGGTGTTACATTAAACAGCGCGTCCGACAGGATTTACGGCCGGTGGGATGTAGGATTGATCGGAGGAATGAGGGAGCAAACAGGAGACAAGCGAGAGAAAGCCGAGCTGGATGTTCCTCAGAGAGATGACTTATCGGGATGAGCTATTATCCAGGTTTAGATGGCAAGAGGAGGCTGACATCATCTGCACATGCTCACACCAACTCCCACAAACATAGATGGATGGAATGTAGATGGATTGATGTGCATGCAAACATAAAAACAGTCCTCACCTGGAGCAGTTTCCACAGTCCATAGCTCCATAGAAAGACGTGTTTTCATTCTCAAAGAAATACTGAGTCTGTTCTGTAATGCAGCTCTCTTTGGAGAACGCATCTGTGAGATCTTCCTCAGAGTACGCTGAAATAGGAAGAGGATCAGTGCAAAGGTCATCATGTGTTTGAATCTCAGACCCAGGGTACACATTATGTACATAATGTAAAGAACCAGAAAATTTTTATTTTATTGTGAAACAAACCTGTGCCAATAACATTGGGAAGAGTCAAACTGAGCAAGAGCTGCTGCAAAATCGACCTGAAAGAAATGAATCACAGCACGATATGAAAACACATTTACTTTACTTCATCTGTGTTATTTCTTATCGAGTGATGTGTACAGTCTTGTTCAAAATAATAGCAGTACAATGTGACTAACCAGAATAATCAAGGTTTTTAGTATATTTTTTTATTGCTACGTGGCAAACAAATTACCAGTAGGTTCAGTAGATTCTCAGAAAACAAATGAGACCCAGCATTCATGATATGCACGCTCTTAAGGCTGTGCAATTGGGCAAGTAGTTGAATTAGTTGAACGGGGTGTGTTCAAAAAAATAGCAGTGTGGCATTCAATCACTGAGGTCATCAATTTTGTGAAGAAACAGGTGTGAATCAGGTGGCCCCTATTTAAGGATGAAGCCAACACTTGTTGAACATGCATTTGAAAGCTGAGGAAAATGGGTCGTTCAAGACATTGTTCAGAAGAACAACGTACTTTGATTAAAAAGTTGATTGGAGAGGGGAAAACCTATAAAGAGGTGCAAAAAATGATAGGCTGTTCAGCTAAAATGATCTCCAATGCCTTAAAATGGAGAGCAAAACCAGAGAGACGTGGAAGAAAACGGAAGACAACCATCAAAATGGATAGAAGAATAACCAGAATGGCAAAGGCTCAGCCAATGATCACCTCCAGGATGATCAAAGACAGTCTGGAGTTACCTAAGTACTGTGACAGTTAGAAGACGTCTGTGTGAAGCTAATCTATTTTCAAGAATCCCCCGCAAAGTCCCTCTGTTAAAAAAAGGCATGTGCAGAAGAGGTTACAATTTGCCAAAGAACACATCAACTGGCCTAAAGAGAAATGGAGGAACATTTTGTGGACTGATGAGAGTAAAATTGTTCTTTTTGGGTCCAAGGGCCACAGGCACTTTGTGAGACGACCCCCAAACTCTGAATTCAAGCCACAGTACACAGTGAAGACAGTGAAGCATGGAGGTGCAAGCATCATGATATGGGCATGTTTCTCCTACTATGGTGTTGGGCCTATTTATCGCATACCAGGGATCATGGATCAGTTTGCATATGTTAAAATACTTGAAGAGGTCATGTTGCCCTATGCTGAAGAGGACATGCCCTTGAAATGGTTGTTTCAACAAGACAATGACCCAAAACACACTAGTAAACGGGCAAAGTCTTGGTTCCAAACCAACAAAATTAATGTTATGGAGTGGCCAGCCCAATCTCCAGACCTTAATCCAATTGAGAACTTGTGGGGTGATATCAAAAATGCCGTTTCTGAAGCAAAACCAAGAAATGTGAATGAATTGTGGAATGTTGTTAAAGAATCATGGAGTGGAATAACAGGTGAGAGGTGCCACAAGTTGGTTGACTCCATGCCACACAGATGTCAAGCAGTTTTAAAAAACTGTGGTCATACAACTAATATTTAGTGATTCACAGGATTGCTAAATCCCAGAAAAAAAAAATGTTTGTACAAAATTGTTTTGAGTTTGTACAGTCAAATGTAGACACTGCTATGTTTTTGAACACACCCCTTTCAACTAATTGCCCAATTGCACAGCCTTAAGAGCGTGCATATCATGAATGCTGGGTTTTGTTTGTTTTCTGAGAATCTACTGAACCTACTGGTAACTTGTTTGCCACGTAGCATTAAAAAATATACTAAAAACCTTGATTATTCTGGTTAGTCACATTGTACTGCTATTATTTTGAACAAGACTGTATATCTTCTTACCAGACTGCAGCGGAAGCCCACCAGCCTACAGAAAGCATATCTGCTATAGTGGGCTATAAAAGAAAACATACAAACACATGGCAAATAAACAAACAGACAGTGTGTGTAGGAACAATATAAAAAAAATGTATTTGACAAACACAAATGTTCTGTAAAAGTTAACATGAAATAAAAATTGACCATATTTACTTGTTTTTTACGGTATAGTGTTTTTATGGTGCTATAGAAATTAAAGGGATAGGTTACCCAAAGATTAATTGCACGCATTGGAATAAAAGGTATGTATTAATTTGTCTAATTTGAGGTAAGAACATAGTAAAATATTGATAAATGGTGGTGTTTTCCCTTAAATGTTTTTAACTTCATGTTATTTAATAGGTATTTATGAGGTTATACATTCATATTGACGCTTGCTGCATCATGGTTCATATATGTTTTAAAATGTTCAATATGTGTTTAGATCTTTAATGTGTCTGCTGTGTGTTGTATTAAGCTCTATTGCTAATTGACCCTTAAGGCATAAATAAAGTTGTAAACTAACTAGCTAACAAACAACTAAAACAGTATAAACTTTACAGATTCTTCAGATCAGCAATGTTGGATTCTGGCTTTATTAAAGTACAAGTACATGGAAGTTTTTTCTAATTAAATTTTAAATTCTAATGATATTAAATATGTCTTTATTACATTAGGCCCTTCAGTTTTAATAGGAAACCTATTGAACATTCACTCTTACCACATAAACAGATCGGGGTCCAGCAGCAGCTTTTGTTTCTTTCTCTGGGTCACAGACCGACTGGTAGTCGTAGGTTTTATTCAAGGAGAACAGTGAATTGTTTACCAGCGTGATCATCAGAACAGGGTCCACTTCCCCGAAAAACTGACCGATCTGAACATCAGAGAGAACATTCGATTCAAACCACAATAAAAAACACTTCTTCCTGCATTCATACAACATATTATGTACTGTATATCAGTGGCGGCTCGTGACTGCTCACCTGAGGGGCGCAAATTCAAAATATGTGTTCGGAGTGTCGTGCGTTCCTCGTGTTTTCAAAATATGGGTTTGTTGCGTCATGTCAACCATGTGCATCACGTGTTTTGTCAAAATAAGTGCCTGCTGCACACGCGTCAAAACCGTTTATGATAAAAGAGACGCTCACGTTCACAAAATACACACAAGTCACTCCCTTAAAGCGACACCATGTAGTTTTTCAACCTTCATAATAAATTTTCAAGACCCTTGTGATAGTACATCAACTTTAAATAGGTTGAATGACATGTCTACCATAGCCTGGCGGGGTCTGTATCGCTTTTACTCGTACTTTAAAACTTAGGGTTTCGGGTAGTAACTAGAGCACAAAAAAACTACAAAATTCGACTGCTTTACGGCATACGTCACTTGCTCCACTTCCTAAACACATTTTTTTTAATGTAAATTTTACTGAAGGCTACTAGAGAGGAGTGTAGAGAGCAACTTCTCATATGTGATTCTGTGGCACCGTGTTAGTGTCATGGACCTATGACATGGGCGACCTGTGTTCAATTCCCCTTTAAGGCAATTGTTTATATAAACTCACGATCTTGATTTATACCTAAATGCGATCTTCTTTAAAAATGACGGCGATTATCTTGCATATAGTTCCCTGTATTCAGATGCTGCACTCACGTGTTCACGTTTTTTCTTTCTTTTACTGGTATTTACATTACAATCCAGGATGCTATAGCAGTCCAACTTGCTCAAACTCACACAGTGTAAAACCAACCCCTATTCATTCACCAATCAGATCCGAGCGTTTCTCTCTTCTCTCTTTCTCATTTGCTGCGTTCCACTGTCACTCGCGTGACATATTACAAAGCGGCAGACCTAAACACATCGATTTACTTGGATTTGGAGCGACAATTTTCACACAAAAGAGAGGAAAAACGAGCGCCATTGCGGAAAATCCTGGTGACGAGGCAGAAAGGGACGATGCAACAATATTTGTTTCGAAAAATGCAAGGAAATACTTCTGATCGTTTCTCAATTGGAAGGCTGCAGCCTCCGGAGGTCAATTATGCAGGCTGCATACGTCATCAAGCCTGGTTTATTAAGGTAAACTGAGCAATACATTCCCAAATCATAAGCATACTGCAACAATTTACGATTAACTAAGTATAATAGTCAACTTTATAATTGTTAATATTCTGAAATAAGACAGTCTTGATGACGTATGCAGCTTAGAAATACGACATCCGGAGGCTGCAACCTTCAGATTGAGAAATGGCTTCTGCCACGAGTTCCTCATCAGAAAGTTGTAACATGACTGCGTTTCTCCCTGATGCCTCAAAATATTGATCATTTAGCGTTTTAAAGGTTTAGTTTTTAGTTTAGTTTTAAGGTTGGCCAGTTCGTTTCCTTTGCGACAGTGCTGCGGCGCTTGTGGCCTCTAGGGGCGCTAGGCGTGAAAAATACATGTCTAGCGCCCCCTAGTGGCCAAAACGTTATGCGGTGTGCCTTTAACAGAAAACTCTGATTACGCATGAGATTATGCGAGTATCTGCCAAATGCAAGCGTCTCTTTTATCATAAACCCTTTAGACGCATCTGCAGCATTATTTTGACAAGAGACGTGATGCACATAGGATCACTTGACGCGCAGAACACATATTTTGAAGCACACACTTCGCATCGAGCGCCCTCGAAAAAATAAGTCACCGGACGCCACTGCTGTATATATGTATATTATACAACACTGATTCACCACATAAACAAATCTACACTACTATTAAAATAGCAAAACCTTCTTTTTACCTGTGCGATATATTCGTCCTGATTAGACATCAGCAAAAATCCCCCATCATCCAGAATCACACAGTCCACTTGCTAAAGAGCAAAAACAACCATTCATCATAAAAGAGTCAACTTCACTTAACCGACTACAAAACATTTCACAGACGCGCTAAGAGCAGCATAAAACAGTCAGGCCGTACCTTATCATTCCTCAGACAGCCACAGATCTCATCCTTACACTGCCGAGAGGAAATTACATGAGTAAAGATACAGAGAATTCATGAAACAGCCCTTAACATCATTTATTAGAGCGAGTCAATTCATCAATTCATCTCTCATCTCGGACAGCAATTTCGACCACCAATTCGTGACTAAACAGCTTCCACGTGTGATGATAAGGGAATGAGGTTATATCCGCTTACGTTTTTCTTTGTGGTGGCATTTATGAAGCTGTTCATCCAGGCGGACACATTCAGCTTGACTCCAACCACTGTATGACATCACAACACAAACATGTGGACAAATAAATCTGTGCTGAATTTGTTAAAGTCAAATGCCAATTGTCTATTTTTTATTTATATGATGTTTTATAATCGCCCACAGAGGAACTTTACTACCAGTGTTAATGTATTTACCTGATGATTTTTCATTATTAAATTAACCCAGAACGAGTGCGTGTGACTCAAGATTTAATGGCTAATGTGATTCATGGACATGCAAGTGCTCACCTGCAGGTTTAAGTTTCGTTCCATTAATTTCCAAATCCACTGCTTTACTGACCAAGATACCGGACTCATAACCAGACTCTCTGCTCTCTGTTTCGAGGGGAAAAAAATTGAAAACAAAACATTTGCTTTTTGACTTTTTGCTCTGTTTAATAGTAGCCTAATCCTAACTGACAAGGTATCCAAACGTCTGCAGTTTTGTCCGGTCTTTCTGTAATACCTGCCAGTGCGGCATTCTACATGTGATAGCAAAATGTTTGAGAGATCTGCTTTTCACGTTAGCATGATACGTCCCAGAAACGCAAGGACCAGGCGTTTCCATGGGGTTGTTTTTTGCCGTACGGGTTGCTTATAGACCGTGTATTAGTGCTGTAGACCACACATGCGTGAATGTGAGGTAGTCTCATTGAAGGGTAATCCCCCAGTAAAATAAGCTTACTCGATCCTGGCGAGAGATCTGTAGATGCGCATTTCAAGTAGATCAACAGCTGTCTTAGCATAGCGGGATCCCAGAGAGAGCAGGAGAATATCCAAAAACTGCAGTGGGGATGGATGAGAAACTGTGAAGAGGGGTGCATGCATTTCTTACTGTTGACATATGGGGCAGTGAAGATGTATACGTCATTGTCCAAACTCCTTTTGTAAAAACTTGAATCATAGGGTTCGGAATTCTCACTCCATTCCTCCCCAGCACTGAGAGAGGAGAGACACAGACATACATAGAGAGAGAATGAGTAAGGGAGAAAAAAATGTGTTAAAGAGAAAGTAAGAAAGTAAGAATGAAAGAGAGGGAGTAGTTCTCCAAACAAACTACAATTCTGTCATAAATATATTTGTTCTGCTGAACACAAAGGAAGATATTTTGAGCATTGTTTGTAACAGCTTCTGAGCACCATTGACTTCCATAGTATTTTTTTACTATGGAAGTCAGTGGTGCTCATGCTTCTTGCTTGATTACGAAAATCTCCTTTGTGTTCAGCAGAACAAAGACATTTAACAAAGGTTTTCCTATATAGCTCAGTTTTAAAGCTTAACGCAGAAGTTTAATAAAGTAAAATAATGATAAAATGTGTACCTTGTAATGCACTTTGAATACACAAACTCATACAGTATGTGACCCTGGACCACAAAACCAGTCATAAGTGAACTGAAAAAAATTATTAATTTAATTTACTCATTTTTTTTTAAGGAAAGTGGTCGTAATCAATTTATTTAAGCTACATTTAAACAAAAAAAATTCGAAAAACAAACAAACAAAAAACTTTTGTTTAAATGTAGCTTAAATAAATTGATTGAAACCACTTACCTTAAAAAAAAAGTTAACTGAATGAATAATTTTTTCAATGAGGTATATTTGTTGCAATAGCCAACAATACATTGTATGGGCCAAAATTATATTTTTTAATGGCAAAAATCATTAAGATATTAAGTAAAGATTATGTTTCATGAAAATATTTTGTACAATTTCCACAAGATGTAGCAATCTAGCCAAATATTAAATTCTAACTCAGAACATTTAAGTATACAAGTTGAGTCATAATAAATAAAGTGAAATCATTTGGTGGAAATTTTATGTCAATAGCCCACTTAGAAATCCCCTTACTGATAAAAATGCTGATGTGTCAAGTACTTATTTTCTCCACTGTATACACTCACCTAAAGGATTATTAGGAACACCATACCATGGTTGACCGTCTTTCGCCTTCAGAACTGCCTTAATTCTACGTGGCATTGATTCAACAAGGTGCTGAAAGCATTCTTTAGAAATGTTGCCACATATTGATAGGATAGCATCTTGCAGTTGATGGGGAATTGTGGGATGCACATCCAGGGCACGAAGCTCCCGTTCCACCACATCCCAAAGATGCTCTATTGGGTTGAGATCTGGTGACTGTAGGGGCCATTTTAGTACAGTGAACTCATTGTCATGTTCAAGAAACCAATTTGAAATGATTTGAGCTTTGTGACATGGTCTATTATCCTGCTGTAAGTAGCCATCAGAGGATGGGTACATGGTGGTCATAAAGAAATGGACATGGTCAGAAACAATGCTCAGGTAGGCCGTGGCATTTAAACGATGCCAAATTGGCACTAAGGGGCCTAAAGTGTGCCAAGAAAACATCCCCCACAGCATTACACCATTGCATTAATGAGAAATTAAACAGGTGTTCCTAATAATCCTTTAGGTGAGTGTTTATAACCACTATACTATTGCAAAAACAACAAATGTAATGTTAGCATGGTGACCTAAGACTTTTGCACAGTACTGTAAAAAATATTGCTAAGGACTACAGTATATATATTTAAACAACGTTTTTACAGTATGCACCCTAAAATCCAGATTTTTAAATAGTTGTACCTCGGCCAAATATATGTATACAGTAAATGTATACATATGTTTAAATCTCAATAAAAATACTCTTATGACTGGTTTTGTGGTCCAGGGTCACATAATAGCCACAAAACGTATTTTTGTATTTACCATTGGGCCATCAACTGACTAGCAAATCTACTAAAGTAACCATTGAATGAAAAGAAAGTTTATTTTTAAGATAACCAAGTATGAAAAATAATAATGATCAGAAGTGGTAAACTTCAGTACACACATCCAGTAAAGTAAGTACAGTATAGTTTTTCCATAAACACACATTATAATAAACATAATGCTGCCAAACATCCTCATAACTTTGTTGTTGGCATGTTTCACTATATAAATAATGACATATTTTACTTTTTTTAAGTAGGCACACCTGTACACATACACAAACAGTTGTATAAACACTTCCAGTAAGTAGTGAATATGTCTGCACTGATGTTGCTTCCTTAACACCACCCTGCTGTTTTACACCACAAGAGTAAGTTTATGAACTCAAGCACTCACTGTTATAAATTAAAGTTAATAAAGACAGAAGTGTGTGAGCGAGAGAGAGAAAGAGAGAGAGAGCACTGCACATGGTTCCCATAAGACTTCTCAAAGAGTCACTCTGTTTTAGACACATCCTCTTAAACATCCTCTCTCACTCTTTCTTTCAGTCTGAAACGCAGCCTCCCACGGGGTTGCCGACAGAGAAGAGCTCGTAAAGAATTTAGCATCTCTCACACATGGGAACTGAGAGCTGCGGGTTTCACAAAACTATGACTGGAACTTTACCTTTTCGGATAGACACGAGTAATCCCTCCATCTGTGGACACAAACCGGGCCGAAACTCCTTCTCTAATGAAAAACAAAGACGGTATATGTTTAGCATCTTGTTATTTAATGACCCTGAGTTTAACAAAACATTATCTGCATTTCTCTAAGTTACAGAAAGTTTTGTTGAATAACCTGCAGCACCTTAAAACATTGCAAACTCAAATTCAATTACTTTTTGCATTTAAATGTCCAAGGACCACAAAAAAAACGAATGATTTTCCTTAGCTTTACACAGTTACATCAAACATGTTGAGAATTAAAACAGTAAGACACTCAGCCTCCACATTCCCCCATAATGAAATATTCGGGTGATCGGGACATTCTGCGGTGTGATATTTTAACTGAAACATCATGTACTATGTCTTCTTACATTACTGTGAAACTGTTGTGCTTTCTATTCCCAGATGATCTGATTCTTTACATACAATTATGTTTAATAATTGGTGCACTCTTGAGTTTGCCTTTGAAAATAAGACAACAGTCAAGGCGTCTCTCTGGCCTGAAAACATCTTTATACTTGGCTTTAGATTAAAACTCATCTCTGGGACAGAGTTACTTCACACGGCACAAGATGAGTGTTTGATGTTACTGCACTTGACGTTTTGTGGAGGTCCAAACTTACACATTCTGATCTTTCCATTTTTTGACAAGATCGGCCGTGAGACCAGCATCCAAAAGTAGGCGGTTCACGAGAGTGACGTTACCTAATAAAACACACAAATGGAACAAAGAACACTAATGAAAACTAAGAAACAAAAATAGCTAGCTCAGAAACCAACATGGTTGTGACATCCCAAACGGCAACTGAAAAGGTGGGTCTAATGGGGCATACACACCAAACGTGAGTTCAATGATTTGCGCAAGTAAATTACATACAAAGTCAATGCAAAGACGCGATCAGACGCGATGGGGCGGCAGGATTGCCGCGAAAACACGCGCTATTCGCTTCAAACATGCCTTTGTGCAAGCTGAAAATATTCAACTCAAGCGAAAAATTCGCATGACACAAAGTTAAATTCCGCCAGTAATCTTGAGCGAGCAACGCGATGCTACGCGTTTGGTGTGTACGTAGCATAAGTCTGCAATCTGGTGCAGTTCGACTGAAATGTGAACATAACCAGTGTTCGAATTGAGGAGGGGCTGGGGTGGTCCCACACCTCCTATAAAGCACAAAAATATAAATTAGAGGGGGGTACCCTGGTTGTTATTATAATTAAAATACGACATGAATTTTAAATTCTTGCTCTGCTGTCACATAGGGATATTGCCAAATTTTTGTCCCAATTTCACAATAAACCTATAAAAAATGGTCTGAAATTAATGTAAACTCTCAAATGTGCGCCTCACCCTGTTTACTGAAGGAATTTACAGATGAGTCAATGTCTCTGTGTGTGGATTACTTTCACCTCGTTGACCATAAGAATCTTTAGTTACTATCTTTAGTAATCTTTAGAGTTAATGGCTTTTAAAAAAATCTTCTCAAACTATTATATCACACTAATTTGAGGGGTAAACATGGTTAGGGTTTAAGTTTGATTAAAGGGACACTCCACTTTTTTGAAGATATAGTAATTTTCCAGCTCCGCCAGAGTTAAACATTAGATTTATACAGTTTTGGAATCCATTCAGCTGATCTCGGGGTCTGGCGGTACCATTTTTAGCATAGCTTATCACAATCCATTGAATTTGATTAGACCATTAGCATCGCGCTCAAAAATAACCAAAGAGTTTGTAGTTACATCGTGTAGTAAGACTGACAGAAAATTTAAAGTTGTGATTTTCTAGGCAGATATGGCTAGGAACTATACTCTCATTCTGGCGTAATAATCAAGGACTTTGCTGCGGTAACATGGCTGCAGGAAGCGCAATGATATTACACAGTGCCCGAAAATAGTCCCCTGCTTTTGAAAGTTACAACTATTTTTGGCAGCTGCGTAATATCGTTGCGCATCCTGCAGTCATGTTACAAGCTGGAAAATTAGCATATTTTCAAAAAAAAACTAGAGTGTCCATTTAAAACAAAAAATGTTGATCCAGGATAACATCTTACTTTGTGAAATCACGGTGACCCTATAATGACAAGTGCGGGCTTAGCTAAGGGACCCCCATAATTCAAAAACTGAACGCAACACAGACCAAAGACATCTAAACAAACCAAAAACAGGGAGTGATAACAAGATGCAACCCCAATTTGTTAACATGGGAAGAGTGTTTATTATATCTTCATTTGCGCATGTAACAGAGGTATTTATTTTGAATTACATACATATAATGATAGTGTTTAGTTTACCACACAGCATTGTTTGGATGGTCGACAAAATCCATCCCAAAATATATTTCATGAAAGCTGACCAATCTAGTTGTGACCATCTTTATGCCTTTAGGTTTGGTTTGAGGTTAAAAATGCCAGTGTGAACACTAAGTGAAACAAAAACACTTTTTGTTGGTTCGGAACGTGACTATAGGCGCTGTTGATACCAAATTTAAAAAGCATTTTTAATTTAAATTAATTGAGCTTATCTGGCATTTTTCCATTTTGGTGTGTGCTCGAGCAACTGAAATCTCTGAAGGTGACCTTTAAAATAAAGGGTCCAGAAAGAGTCTTTTATTGTACATATATACAACTGCAGAGGGCCCCTTTAAATGGAACAGCCTCACTTTGGTGACACACTTGTTTATTTCTGAAGATTAAAGTAATATGGCTTAATTTTTCTTACTGAGTCATAAAAAGCTAACAAACATTGGGTGACTAATATTTGTTCTGCGATAGCATCTCTCTACAGAAACACATCAAAGTGAGTCACCGCAGGACTGCATTAGGATGAGAGGAGCAGGGTCATTAAAGACCACACTAATCAATTACTGAGCCAAGGTCACCTTCACAGACAGCGGGACAGCCACACACACTGACATCATTTGAGCGGGAAACAACCTGACTCAGCGACTATGAGAGTCATCTGAGCCATCTCGCCTACAATATCTATCCATCATATATTGATTAACACACTGATGACTCCACTGTTATGTTTCTAAAAGGTACAGCAATGTCTGAGTGTTAACTCTTTCCCCGCCAGCATGTTTTTTAAAAGTTGCCAGCCAGTGCTAGTGATTTTTCATGATTTTCACAAAAGTTTAATGCTTCCAGAAAATGTTCTTCTCAAAATATATAAACATACACTGTATCAAATCAGACCCTTTAAAAATCCTGTTTCATCCTACCTTCATTAGTTCTCTTTTTATCACCTCTCAAAAAGAGTAGGTTTCTTCAAAAGCAAAATTTGGAGATAATTCCATTTTTGTGAAGGACTTTTGATAGAGATCAGATGAAGAGCGATCCCCAAGAATTACACGGACATAAAGCCCTTTTTGCCCTAGGGCGATACTTCCGGGTTATAAGTTGCTGAAGAGCCCCTGGTGGATTAAAGCGGTATTATGGAAAGCCGGAAATGCTCGTCATTGGCAGGGAAAGAGTTAACAAAGATATTTGTTGGGGTTTAAAGAGAGAAATTAAATGTTTACCTTATTGTCAGATTGTTTCTGGTGGTCAAATGTTAGTGGAACTACATCTGCACTTTTAATGGGGCTATAATAGATTTTTGACTGAAAGGGTCTTTGGAGAACCCAAAAAAAATTTCTAATGACATCGCTGTGAAAATCCCCTTTGAGCATCTTTATTTTAAAGAGTATGTGTACTAAAGAGGAACTGAACGAAGTCTGTTAAAAAACACATTTGTTTGCCAATGCCACTTGGTTTGATTTTTTTAAATAATGCAATCTACAAACTGTACAAACATGTTAAGGGTTGTGCACACCAAAACTTTTAAACGCGTCTGAAAACGCCCGGAGGACACCGAATGCCAGCTGTTCTTTTTATCTGTGATACTTGAGCTGTGAGCTGGTTAGTGGTTGTGATACTTGTCCCGCCCCTCCTCCACTATGATTGGACGGCCGTGTGAAAACTGACATTGACGAACCGAGCTTTTCACACAAAGTTGAATCTCTTTCAACCGGAAAAACCGGAGTGCCGATGTCCTGCAGATTTTAGCTCCAACCCTGATAAAACCTCGCCTACCTGTAGTTTTAAGGTTACTCTTTAGACTTTGATTAGTTGTTTAGGTGTGCTTGATTAAAGCTGGAGCTAAATTCTGCAGGACACTGGCACTCCAGGACCAATGTTGCCTACCCCTGCACTAGTCTAACCGCTGTATGAATGTGCAGAGGACTTACACGCTGGGTCGCTGGGGGTTTTTCTATCTATGTATTCATTGAAGTCCATGAGGAATTGAGTATTGTTGGTTGAGACTTTAAGGTCCTTGCAGTACTCCCTAAAAAAAAAAAAAAGATATTTTGGAAATATGCAAATATAAACAAGCGAGAAAGAAAAGAAGTACAGGGCAAAGATTTGTGGGGCTGCTTTGACTGTCAGTTGCATTGTTAAGGGGAGCAGATTGTAGGTCTGAAGGTGTGAATTTACAGGCCTTCAAAGACCAGTAGAGTCTAAATGCAGCTCAAATAAACCTGTCACTGAGTACAGCCTGTGGGAGATCTGTGGTTCTGCTCTGTATGTGGGTGTCTTACCTGGGTGCAATAAAGGTGTACCCATATTCCTCAAATTTCTCCTGCTGCATGGTCTCCGAGACTACAGAGAGAGAGAGAAAGAAAGATAGAGAGAGGAAGAGAGAGATACAAAACATTCAAATATATCTGTCAAAACACAATTTAAAAAAATGAGGAACTGGCTTGTCAAATGAAAATAAAAGCAGTAATGCGAAATGCAAACAGAAATGAATATTTTATAACATAATAAATGCTTTATGGTAGATTCTTACAAAGAAATGACCAGTGGCGGCTCATGACTGCTCTTCCGAGGGGCGCAAATTCAAAATAAGTGTTCGGAGTGTCAAAATATGTGTTTGTTGCATCATGTGAACCATGTGCATCACGTGTTTTGTGAAAATAAGTGCCTGCTGCACATGCATCAAAACCGTTTATGATAAAAGAGATGCTTGCGTTCACAAAATACACGCAAGACACTCACTTAACAGTAAACTATGATTAAGCATGAGATTATGCGAGTTTCTGGCAAACGTGAGCGTCTCTTTTTATCATAAACCCTTAAAGGGATAGTTCGGCCAAAAATGATATTAAACCCATGATTTACTCACCCCCAAGCTGTCCGAGTTGCATATGTCCATCGTTTTTCAGACAAACACATTTTCGGATATTTTAGAAAATGTTTTAGATCTTTCAGTTGATTAAATGTAATGTAATGTAATGATTAAATGTAATGACGAACTTCGCCTCGAGCGCCCTCGAAAAAAGAAGTCACCGGTCGCCACTGAAAATGATTGGGTCATATTTCACCCTAACATATAGAAAAAATATGTTTTAGAGATTCTCAACCCTACGTGCATCAATTTATGTGCTTTACGTAAGGAATAATTAACGACGGGCCGTTGAATTATTCGAAAATAATGCACATCCAAGGTGGTAATGCGGCACGACGCGAAGCATTAATTGTACAAAGTACCGGAGTCAATTATTCTGCTTATAGCACAGTTACCACAGACATTGCTCTGGTGGTTATTTTAAGACATTTGTCAGGTCAGCTGTGCGCTTATCGAAATATAATGCATACCGTGAACATTTCTCAACCAATCAGAATAAAGCATTCAACAGCATAAACTAAAATAATTTCACAAAGGTTTGACATTATATGTATGTTATTCACAGTCATATAAGATGAGTTTAAATGTACTTAGCTGCCACGAAAACATTAAAAATAGGCTTAATTTGTTATGCCAAATATTATTCTCTAATGTGTGACATAAGGGGGTGTGCACACTAAAGCTTTTAAACGCAGTTGAAAACGCCAGGCGGACGCCTACTACCAGTTTTTTAGCCGACTGCCAGCTTTTTTCAGCTGAGCGCTATGGTTGCTGTGATACTTCTGCTTTGTTTATCAGTCGTTGAGCGATGCACCAGTTGGTTGTTGTGATGTTTATCCCGCCCCTTCTCCACTGTGATTGGACATCCGAGTGTGAACTGACATTGATGAGCTTAGCGTTTCACCAAAAGTTGAATATTTTTCAACCCTTGATGTCAGCGCTGAAAAAACGCAGAGTGCCGGCGTTCAGCGTGAAAAAAAACCCCGCCAGCTTCCATTGGAAACAATTGAAAGCATACGCTGGCCGCCGGCGTAAAAGTTTTGGTGTGCAGGCTACCTAAGGGGATTTTTTTTTTTTATTGCCATTTATACATCATCTGACGGCTGAATAAATAAGCTTTCCATTGACGTATGGTTTGTTTGGATAGGACAGTATCTGGCTGATTTTAAAGTTGTCCAAATGAAGTCCTTCGCAACACATATAACTAATGATAAATACATTTTTTATATTTTATGGTAGGAAATCTACAAATATATATTTATGGAACATGATCTTTACCTAATAACCTAATAATTTTTGGCATTAAAAAAATAATAATTTTGACCTATAATGTATTGTTGGCTATTGCTTGGCTATTGAGATGTAATATGACCCATACATAAGATTCACACCTAAATGCACTGCTAAAAACTTGATACACACCCAGAATAACGAGGCATGCAAATGACACAAAAGCAAATTGATGCTGAAATAAAAATGAAGTGATGTATGAAAAAACATGTGAAGATCAGATAAGGGTGCAGTACTTGCCCTTGTGCCCTGTTGTGAAAATCCGACCAATTAGAGGACAGAGAGAGAAGATAAAGTTTTATCATCACAGGCCCCAAACCAATCCAACACTGAATCTGATATTCTGAAAACAGCATTTCATATAAAACATGCTCAGGGAGATGATAGCACTTTGAGATGAAGCCCAGAGTCTGGACGGACAACAAAGAGTCGAGTCTGAGATTAGAGAGGTGAGGAAATAGATACAGACGGCTCTTTCCATTCAACACACAGAGTTATGAGAGTCATGATAGTGAGCAAAACTTTGGCAGGCATTGCACAATAACTCGGTTGCATGATAAAGACATCAAATAACACAACTATTGAACAAATTGACATGCGATATGTGTGATTAGCAGAAAACAAGTCCATGTGTTCAAGGACTAGATGTTCCTTCTCTCTAAACCATGTAGATAATTTCCCAAACCTAAACAAAACCAGACCATTTCAGCATACAGAAACTTCTAGATTTTCACTGAAACAGTGAAGTGGGTACACCTAATCCACGTTTTTACAAAGCAGAAAAAATAAATTTGACTGTTGCGATTATATACTACAAACTTCTAAACAAAACCACTAGACAAAATATATTTACAACAGATTTGAAACAATTGCCCAGATTATTAATGCATGTCTAATTACTCTGTTTTCTTTCTGCGTTAACATTGCAATCCTGGCAGATGTTTGCAAAGCTATTACTCTAGACTTCTAGACGAAAACAAGTTTGGATAAATCCCTGACGGACCATAACAACACAACCTTTAAAATAAACTAAATCCAATGTACATACTTCCCATAGCTCGCTTAGAAGAGCACTGAGTAAGCAGCCCATAGGTTGTGGGTTTGATTTCTAGGGAACACACATAGTGATAAATGCAAAAAGGTGCTTCACAATTGCAAGAGGAACCATTTTTTAGCTTTCTCTGAATCAGCGCAATTGATGAAATAGGATCGCGCAACTTTCAAACGACACTACGGAGATCAGCCGCTTTAGTTTTATCAATGAAAGGCTAAAAATAGCGCTGTTCACCGTATGTTCACGCCAGAAGTCAAAAAAGTCGTAAAACCTCAGATTAGATAAATGGGCGGAGAGAAGGCGGTTGCTTGTGGCTGTTCGAACACATTCAACCACATGTGCGTTCCGCAACTCCAAGCGATCCGATAGTGGTTTCGACTACCTCTGGATGTGGTTGAAAGTGGTTGAAAGTGGATGAGCTCAAAACGTTTTGAACACCGTTTACACCTGGCATTAACGTCATCCACTTGTGATCCGATCGACGAAAACGCATGTTAATGCCAAGTGTAAACAGCCTCTTTGACTGAATGGTTCTTTAAGGAACCAAAAGTAGTTTTTCTATGGCATCTCTGTAAAGAACTTTTAAGCTGCCGTCTATTTAACTCCATCACTGCTGATCTTCTGAAATCACACACGAGTGGATGCTGCCTACTAGCGCTCTGCATCTGTAATTCCATGTCGACGCAGATGACGACGAGGTATATATGAAAACCAATCTACGGCATCGAGACTTAGGCGTAGAACCTACACACAACTATAATGAGCTCTTTAACCACCGATAACACACGGTGATACCAGATAAATGAGCAAAATCTGTGTGTATGAGCGAATGGCTGCGTGGAGGCCAATGGATGTACTATCTTTACATTTACATTTATACATTTGGCAGACACTTTTATTCAAAGTGACTTATAAGTGCATTCAAGCTATACATTTTATCAGTATGTGTGTTCCCTGGGATCAAACCCATGACTTTTTGAAGCTTGTGCCCATGTGTCAAAGTTTATGGCTGCGTGTGCTCTCCGGTCAGCAAATTAGCTGGCAATAAAATTAACACCATGTCTGATTTCTCTCTTCTCAAACAGAATCGCTGTGACAAAAAAAAACAGCACTTTGGTGAAAAACACATGCAAGGTTAATCATGCTGAAACATCGCAACATGTGGAGATCCAGTCTCATCGAGGCCCTGCCAGGTCCAAGATTAGCCCAGTGGCCAAGTCCATCATCACAGGTCTCAGTTACGACCAGCCATAAGGACCCATCCCCTGAGAGAGCTCGCCGTTCACCTGTTCTTCTCATTATTTGCTCTACACGGTTCCCAAAAGCCACACTTCTTTCGTTCTGGTTGTCTGAAGTTTACACTCTGCTTTCAGCTTTGGTAAAACAAGCCCCGTGGAGCTCCCAAAATGTAGAGTCAAGGCTCCTAAAGCATCCAGGAGCGATCTGAAGACCACCGGTAAACTCCAGAGAGGGTACGCCGAGACCTGACCCCAGATCTGCTGCCTCTTTCCCCATTCTCAATAACCATATGGACCTGCCTCTTTACGAGCCCGTAAATATGTGCCAGGCTCTTTACAAGGACAAATAAGAGAGAACATTTGGGGGAGGGAGATGGGACTAAAGGATGTCTGTGGTAGCAAAATTCAGAAATACAGTATTAACACGTTAGCAGGCACCCAAATGCACGTAATAAACTAGACCTGGACTCTTTTCTGTTCACATTGGTAAAGAGCTCAACATTAAATTCCTGTGGCGGCTGGTGTGGCCAAAGCTTTCCAACTTAAGTAGCCGAGCATTACCGCTTACAAGCCACAATGTAACCTTGTGGCTCCAAAACCTGTTTGTACTCATTGTATCACAAGCTAAAGTTTCATTTCTTGGCGTTCTTGTTTGAAATGATTGAAGTTAAAGCCGTGTAATCTTACGAAGCAGTGTTATGCTAAAACAATTACACTGATGAAGAGTGAAAAGGGAAAAATATGTTTTTGGCTCAGAACCTCATGTTCTGTTTTGCTCCTTTAGCTTGGCGCCTGTGTTGCAAGAAATATTTAGGGTCCAATATTTATAATGCTTGCTCAGGCAAACGTCACCAATACACACACAAAAAAATGCTGGGTTATTTTCAACCCAGCGCTGGGTTAAATATAAAAGTTTTTGGGTTAATTTAACCTAACGGCTGGGTTTCTCCCTTTTTGGCCCAATGATGTGTTGAAAACTAACCAGCATTTTTAGTGTAGCGGTGCTTTCCGAAACAATAAAACCTGGTCTTACATTGAAGATAGTACCTGAAAACCTGGCAACCGCACAGTTCGTGGAAACTGTGCACAACTTAAGGGCGTACCAAATGCGAATTCAACGATTTGTATGTAGATTACTTACAAGTCAATGCAAAGACGGAAATAGAAGCAAACTCATGCGGGACGATGCCAATGACGCAAATTAGGTGGCGCAATTGCCGCGAAAACACTTGCTATTTGCCTCAAACGCGTATTCACGCAAATTGGAAATATTCAACTCAAGCAAAAAATGTAACTCAAGTTAAATCCTGTGAGTTGGTGTGTACGCAGCATTAACATTGTTGAATATTTTCAAAGTTGAATGCCCCATTCAGCAGAGAGAAGCAATCTCATTCATGTCAATGGAAGTTTGGCGCCTTCCGGCGACACGAGCGAAATTGACCACTTGCAACCAGATGGGCGTGTCCAGAGATGCGAGAATGTTTAGAAAAGTTTAACTTCATGCAAATGATAAGTGATTTTCGGGAGTGACTACCAATGGGAGCGACAGCCAATGGGAGTGACGCATTCAATGGAAACTGGGCACTTCCGGCGACACGAGCAAAAGTGACCGTTGGCGACCGTATGGGCGTGTCCAGCGACACGAGAAAGTTAAGAAAAGTTAAATGTCGAGTGAATTTCGGGAGCGACTACCAATGAGAACAAAGCAGTCAAGTTCACGTTATCCTTCTCTCGTCAGTTACTGGCGTGGATTTTACTCATTTGTTTATGACAAGCACATTTAGAAACGCCTCGAAAGAGACGAGCGACACACAGCGATAACGTCACTGGCTGTCTGAACGAGGGGTTAACGAGGTATGAAGCAAATGAGTTTTTGTGGCAATCGCGCCTCCCAATTTGCATCTTTTGCATCGCCCTGCCCAAGTTCGTGTCTATTCGCATCTTTACATTGACTTTGAATGTAATCTACTCGCGCAAATTGTTGAATTTACGTTTGATGTGTTTGCCTAATTAGACTTCAGTCAGTTTTTACTCCAAAAAGTGGTAAAAATGACATTTGTCATATGCATGTTTGTGATAAAATGTTTTTTTTTCAGGTTAAAGGTTAGTTTTTACATTTTTAAGCACCAAACACTTACACAGAAATGGCACACAATCATGCAAAAACTTGGATGCATGCAACTTTGCATGCATAACTAAATGTATATGAACATGCAAGGTAAATTTGTTAAAAAATATCTAATATGAAGACAAAAGAGTAAGAGGACAGACAAAGACAGATTGAATGTACTTGCCCCATTGTGCTGTGTAATTTATAGACAGAAAGACAGAAAAGAAAAGTCAAGGAAAAACCTAGAAGGTTAAGAATTAAAATGAAACCTCATATAAAAATACAGAAAGAGATTTTGCGCATGTGGGTTAGGGTACAATAAAGGTATATGCTGTTAAAAATAAAGGTTCCTTTGTCAGGCTGAATGGTTCCAAAAAGAACCTTGAAGAACAAAAAAAGCTTTCTTCTATGACATCACTGTGAAAAACCCTTTTCGCCACCTTTCTTTTAAGAGTCTATGTGCAGAATTGTTTAGCAATGTGCATCACTGTTGCTTAAACAAGTTGAATGCCTGTGTGTATGTGCAGATGTGGACTCTTAACAGCACATATCCAGAGGGGAGGGAGTACTGCAGTCTCTCTTCCCAGCCCGGGCCCCTGTGTGCTGGGGAGAGTCAGATCAAACGCCTGGCTACACTGCTCAGGATGGGTGGAGACCAGCTGGACCCCAGTTTAATACAGAGAGCAGGCCTGACAATCAAGGTCACACACACACAAACACACCGTAAACTTGCAAACACACATATACACACACACACAAACAGGCAGAGCTTGCAAATATTCATGAACAGTCTCAGTGATTTCATAAAAACAATAGCTGCACATACCCCAGAGCTAGATCTGATCTTGGGTACATGATAGTACCGTGGAGTGTTTGGTCAATGTGGGGAGCTGGTTTGTGTGTTCTGGGTGAACAGGCACCCAGCTGGCGTTACTTACACATGGCTTGCTTTATAGTGTTCCCCAGGTTTGCCTGAATGTAATGCAGACTGTACTCGGGCAAGACCAAGGCCAGGCTGAGGGAACACCCACACACCAAATGGAAAAATGAGAATGTGTTTCATATACAAACACAGAAATACTAATAATGCTAAAACAATGCCATGGCTTCAACATAAACTCAACATTGTACAAACCTGTAGTCTGTTCCATTAACAGGTGCCCAGGTGTAGGTCCTAATCCCTTGATCGATGTATCTCTGATATTGTACAAAAAATATATTATATACTGTACAGTAGAGTTCACACAAAGCATTATTGGAAGATTTGCCCACCTCATCTTGAGATTTCACAAGCGTTTTTATGGTTTTCTCGCCAGGATCTCTGTCTATCATCTTTGTCCGTATCTAAAAAAAGATGGGAGATATCAGATATTACTATTTACATTATGTTACATTACGCGTTTGGCAGACCCTTTCATCCGAAGCGACTTACAGTACAGCGCTTTACAAGGTATGTGTGTCCCTTCGAATCAAATCTATGCGCTTCAAATCCGATGCTCTACCAACTGAGCAACAGGAACAGATATTATGGTATTACTATGAAAACCATACTATTATTAGATACATAGTCTTGAAAAAATGGTAATACTGCTGTTCTTTTTTTTAATGCTGTGTATACACAAAACGTGAATAGAGCGTAAAATTCGCATTTAACGTGTTTGCCGCTTGAACATTTTGAATGCATACGCTCATCTAGAGCGAAATAGAAAAAGAAGATTTCGCCTCGAACGCGCATCTATTTTGCTTCAAACTCTTGCTTTTTATTCACATCCGAGGCGAAATCCGCTTCTTGTAGGAGGGGCCAGTCCTAGGAAGTTGTCTGTTTGCAAGATGGCTGATGTTGATCGATGTTGACCTCCGGAGGCGTTCCCAGTGAATCTGGGTGGGCCTGCCGCCCCAGCAGCAAGTAGGCTCCTGGTTGGTTAACGCCGTGCGAATTGACAAAGTTTAAATTTTTCAACTTGGTGTTAGACACGAATTTGGGTCATTTGCGCGTCAATGTGCCAATGAGGTGAATTTGCGTGTAATGCACCACGCCAAACGCCTCATTTGCCGCGAGACCTCCAGAAGCGTGTTAACGCGTCTTTATTTTGACTTAACATTTATAATTATTTGCGTCAGATGCGAATTTGTGTCATTCGTGCCTCAATTTGTGTCATTTGCGCAAACTACAGGAGTGAATGAGGTGAATTTGCTTCTACCACACTGTGCTAAACGCCTAATTTCACTGCGAGACCTCCAGACGTGCATAAACCCATCTTTACATTGACTTAACATTGAAATATTTTGTGTCAGACACGAATTTGTGTCATTCGTGCATCAATTTGTGTCATTCGCGCAAACTACATGAGTAAATGTGGTGAATTTGTGTCTACCA